>NW_007377883.1:4540-57883 GCF_000475195.1 Diaphorina citri | reverse complement strand
AAGAAAGAAAGAAAAATAGGAGAAAAGGTAAGGAATAATGAATGAAAGGAAGAAAGCAATCGTCCATGCTTTCAAAATTCAGAGTTACTGATAAAATAAGAGATAAGATTAAAATGTACAATTTCAACCTTATCAGGTTGAAAAATGTTGAAAAACAGAAAATCCTTCATAACTCCGCCCCTGTTGAAAATCGGATCTGTCCAGATAGCTTTTTCTGGTAGCCCTTAAGGTCCTGCATCAACCCTCAAGCGTTGTACAGTCGTTCGCGGGACACCCTGTATAAGAACTTTTTAATAAATTGTTTTTTTTTTTTGAAAGCCCAGAAGAGGTTAGGTAGTAGAACAGCCGCAAATCTGTCCAGATAGCTTTTTCTGGTAGCCCTTAAGGTCCTGCATCAACCCTCAAGCGTTGTACAGTCGTTCGCGGGACACCCTGTATATGACTCCTACTTTGCTGATGATACTAAATTCTTTGCAAATCCTCTAACATCTTTTTGTGAATGCATTCATCAAATAGAGAAATGGGAATCTACATGGAGATTAATATATCTAAATGTTCAAAAAATGCTGTGTGCTTCATATTGGGAAAAATAACCCTTGTCATGCCTACCACCTCAATAACCATCAGTTATGTCCAAACCAAAATCAAGAAGACTTAGGAGTTACAATATCTAATGACCTCAATTGGGAAAACCATATTGTGAAGATCACTAAGAAAGCCAACTCTATGATATATCTAGTTAAGAAAGTATTCTGTATTCTACAACCCTTCTCCTGATGCTATCAAACATACAAACTTGCACTTTGTGCTTGGGTGGGGGCTTCGCCCCCCTCACACCCCAGGACCCCAGGGGCTTCACATGTTTGCTACACAGAGTTGTGTATACGCGGTCGCACTGCGTGCTCCCAGGGCGTCACGGGGTTGCGTATACGGTTGCGCTGCACGCTCTTGGGGGCTTTGCTGGGTTGTGCATGGGGTCATGCTTTGCACTCCCTTGATTACAGTCACGCTGTGCGCTCCCGGGGCTTTGCAGGGTTGAATGAGAATTACTGCTCATATCCCAACCCTGAAATATAAATAGAAACTAAATGTTGAAAAAATCCAAGTAAACCCTTGGAAAAAATTCAATTTTTACATTCTTTCAGAAAAGTGAACCTGAAACTCCTGCGAAAATCCCACAAAGTTTATTTCACAGGATTAAAGATGTGTGGAGTATAGAGATGAAACAGCATTTTAATGTGTCCACACATAGTCGATGGCCGTTGACTGTCTCAAACCATACACTGCCTAGACAAAATAAATTCATCTAGTTAATTGACAGCAAGTCAACTAGGTACCAACAGTATAAACAGTACCAACAAAACAGTATAAACAGTACCAACAATATATCGGTCGCACTGCGTGCTCCCGGGGCTTTGCGTGTTGTGCATGAGGTCACACTTTGTGCTCCCTTGGCTTCGTCCCTGAAAACTAATATTGTCCCTGAGTCTTGTCTTAAAAAAATGAAAACTGAAAACTAAAAACGAGAGCAAAATATAACACATAGGAAAAGAGTTTCCAATTTTTCCCAGTATGTACAAAAAATAAGGAATCCAATGGTGAAAACTGCGTCTTCCTAGCTCATCTAGAAGTGGGTTAGAATTTGTATACGTGAGTCAGTCAGTTACACAAGGGGCTGTATAATATATTTAGGATTTAGGATATACAAATGGCTGTAATATATTTAGGATATACAAATATTACATCTGACCAATGATTAAATATGCTGCAGTGGTGTGGAATCAGTACTTTAAAAAGGATGTAAAAATGATTGAGAGTGTGCAACGAAAAACCACAAAAATACCCCAGATATTGAAAAACCTCCCATACGAACAAAGATTACAAAGAATCATTTAAAATCATCAACAGTAATTACTCTGTACTATCAAGAGATTTATTTACTTTTAACAACCATAACCACCTGAGAGGTCATCCTTTTAAACTGATCAAGACCAGAAGCAACAAAATACAGTGATCAAACTTCCTTACTAATTGTGTCTTCAATGCATGGAACAACCTACCAGAACAAGTTGTATCTTCTCAATCTACAAACATGTTTAAAAACTGCTACATGCTACAGGGACCAAATTGGACTGGATCTACCAAACAACCAGTCAACCAACCAACTAATAATTTTGTGCAAAATCTTTGGAAAGAATCATGGGATAGAGTCTACTGGCAACAGCCATTTGCTCTAAAATCTGTTAAGTAAGGTAATTTGTTTGATAGTTCAGTCTGATGGGGGAAATGTAACTTTCTTCAAGATCCCCAAGAGTAGGTAGGTAAGAATGAATTTGGGGTATTTCATGATTGAAACGCAGTAGGTATGTACTTACCACCCAACAAAGTGCCTTTGCCAAACAATCACAAAAGAAACATAGGTGAAAATAGTAAAACCACAAGAGCTAGAACATCAAAATTGAATGTAGGGTATTTCTGATTCTCTTCTCCTATTGTTTCGAAAGCTCTGGCATTTTTCTTTTTCCCGATGTGATATGAAAATTTGAAAATGAAAATTATGAAATTATGAATGTGAAATCAAAAACTTTTTTATCAATGAATTGCGTTGGACTCTAGAGTCCAACTGATATTCAACGTTACCAAAAAATATGATTGGTCAAATACATTTTTTCAGCCAATCAAATTGCTTAATGCAAGAAATGGCGATTTTTCAAGCGCAAAAGGTCAACTTCACCAACGCATGGCCTACTTCACCAATCACCAACAAAAGGAAAAAGAGGTCGCCTCATTGCAGCCGAAAATTGTTAGATTTGTTAGGTACATTCCTTTTTTAATGCAGATTGCTGACATCTTTTTTTTCCGTCTTTGTACTTTATTAAATAGGTAGGTACTAGGTTAGGAAATAGGTAATCACAAAACAGAAAACTTTCATCATGGACTCATTTTTCGCTAGAGAAAGGATCCCAGTGAAAAGTTGAAAACGAAACCAATGGGAGGGAGGATTTGTTTGGTAACCCCTGATTTGTTATGCCTATTTATTTAGCAAGCTTCTCATATCAACAACAATAGGGGAAAAAATCCCGAATCTCGAATCCCGATAACGATTTAACGATAACGAATATAACGATTATCCGGATAGCCGGATTATCCCGAAATCGGCGAAACTCATTTCCTCAAAGTCTCAAAGTAGTTCAATCAGTTCAAATTCAAACTAAAACTACCTTTTTCAAACCTTTCGGCAGTCTTATCTCTTTCTTATCAATGGATTCAGTAGCTAACTACCTAAAGTAGCTTATCATTCTTATCACTATAAACTGGATTTACTGGTAACTTATCACTTATCATTATCACAGCAAACTTGATTTTTTTTTCTGAGGCAAGTAACTTTCTTATCAATGGATTCAGTAGCTAACTACCTAAAGTAGCTTATCATTCTTATCACTATAAACTGGATTTACTGGTAACTTATCACAGCAAACTTGATTTTTTTCTGAGGTAAGTAAGTACTTACCTATGCATTAGATAACATAATCTTATTTTTACATTTTCCCTATCACAGTCTATTCCAGAGACTGAATAGCTTTTTGAGGAATGCCATTAAATTTGTGATGTTCTTTTTTCAGCATTCATGAAGTAGTCTCCACAGGCTCATATGAGTAATCATGAACGGTAGTTGGGTGATATCATTCTCAACAAAGCTCTTTAATAGAAACCTTCTAGTGAACCAACCAAAAGTAAGTTTACCTTGGGCCTACAATCTTATAGTCTCCACAGGCTCATATGAGTAATCATGAACGGTAATTGGGTGATATCATTCTCAACAAAGCTCTTCAATAGAAACCTTCTAGTGACCCAACCAAAAGTAAGTTTACCCTTGGGCCTACAATCTCATGTTAAGTCTCCACAGGCTCATATGAGTAATCATGAACGGTAATTGGGTGATATCATTCTCAACAAAGCTCTTCAATAGAAACCTTCTAGTGAACCAACCAAAAGTAAGTTTACCCTTGGGCCTACAATCTTATGTTAGTCTTTAGAGGTTACCTAACACATTTGACATTAGATTGAAGTTCACAGCCTTAAATCAACAGCTCTTTTTGTAGTATTTTCATCTATTTACATCAGACAATGAGGTTGAATCTCATTTATCTAAAGTGTTTATTTCACAACAACTTTTGTAACTCAGGCCATCAAGTCAAGGTTGAAGATTCTATTTAAATTTCAATCTTCATCTTGAATATTTTCCAATTCTTTACATCACCCAACGTAGGTACATTCATATTCAATTCACACTGCGCCATGTTTATTTAGTAATTTCTAGAAACAGGGAGCGAACATTTTCGTGTAAGTCTCAAGATTATATTTTAAAGACTCCAAAACGTGTTTTGGCACTAAAAACTGACCATCGAAAATTTGACCCGATTACATTACTTTCCTTTCTATAGGATAAGGAAAGTAAAAAATAGCACGTTTTTCCTATGTGTATTCTGGCACTAAAAACTGACCATCGAAAATTTGACCCGATTACATTACTTTCCTTCCTATAGGATAAGGAAAGTAAAAAATAGCACGTTTTTCTTATGTGTATTCTACTATGTTTTCAATTCTCATTTGTTCTGTAGAAAATCAGCGCGCAATTTCAACCCAACCATGTGTAAGGCTGCCAAGACCACCATAGTGGAAGTAGAGGAGCTAGTCAATATAGGAGATCTGGATCCGGACAGTATTCATGTGCCTGGCATCTTTGTAAATAGAATAGTCCAGTGTAGCAACTATGATAAGAGAATAGAGGTGAGAAAAAAATTCTATCCAAGTTTTATCTTTTGTTACTCCAGTGTTAGGTTAAACTCGGAAATCAATTTCGGGTGCAATCGAAGTCTAAAAAAAAAAAATTCTATCCAAGTTTTATCTTTTGTTACTCCAGTGTTAGGTTAAACTCGGAAATCAATTTCGGGTGCAATCGAAGTCTAAAAAAAATTAGCTTTTAGTAAACTCTAACCCACAAACATTGTGGAAACCGGGAACAAACTGAGTATGCCGTGAACAAACTGCGGATACCGTAAATAAAGCGCGTATACCGCGAAGTGGCCTCGGATACCGCAACACAAACCGCGGATATCGCGAATAAACCGCGCATGCCGCAAACTATCCACTATCGTGTAAGTCTCAAGATTATATTTTAAAGACTCCCTCTCTCAACTGGCCATCTTCGACATCTACTCTCACATGTAGGGTACTTAGATGATGTCTTGATGAGTGAGCATTTTGGTTGGAAATGTTGATTTTTTTTTTTCATTTCAGCATAATTATGGTTTCATTATTTCATACCTTGTTTCATATTTGGGTGTATTGAACATCGATGTTTTTGATTACGATACATCGGATACTCGATATATCGAAGTTTAAAAACATCGATGTATCGAACATCAATGTTTTTGTCTCGATGTCCCAACCCTATGTTGAATTTTATTTTCATTTCAGCACAATTATGGTTTCATTATTTCATACCTTGTTTCATATTTGGGTGTTTTAGGATTTGGAATCTGTGGCATTCCGGAAAAGTTAATAGCTGCCCTGGTGAAGAAAGGTGTGAAAGATCTAACAGCTGTCAGCAACAATGCAGGAGTGGATAATGCTGGTCTGGGACTTTTGCTGAAAGAAAAGGCCATCAAACGAATGATAGCATCGTATGTGGGTTCAAATGAAATTTTGGTGAAGCAATATCTATCTGGGGAACTGGAGCTGGAACTCACACCTCAGGTGATCATCAACTTTCAATGATGGGTATTATCTATAAAAAAAAGACATTAAATAGTGAAAATAAGAGAAAATTGCACTTATTTTCAGAGTCCAGAAATACCCATTATATAAATTGCTTTAAAAATGTTAATTGGTATTATTTTGTGGTATGTGAGAGGCAACCCTTAAAGTGTCATGGCCACATCAGTATTTTCTGCCTTGGTGCATTTGCTGGTATTTCAACCAGCTTCTCATTTGTCCTCAAGAGGCTATGTGCAGCACAAAATAGCCAGCAGTATATGTCCCATGGGGTATTTGTCCAGTGTAGCAACTATGATAAGAGAATAGAGGTGAGAAAAAAATTCTATCCAAGTTTTATCTTTTGTTACTCCAGTGTTAGGTTAAATTCGGAAATCAGTTTCGGGTGCAATCGAAGTCTAAAAAAAATTAGCTTTTAGTAAACTCTAACCCAGAAACATTGTGGAAACCGGGAACAAACTGAGTATGCCGTGAACAAACTGCGGATACCGTAAATAAAGCGCGTATATCGCGAAGTGGCCTCGGATACCGCAACACAAACCGCGGATATCGCGAATAAACTGCGCATGCCGCAAACTATCCATTAAAGTTTCACTCAATTTTGAGTGCACTCAAAGCTGATTTCTGAGTTTGAGTGCACTCAAAGCTAATTATCTGAGTTTGTGAGCAGTACAACTCAATATTTAGCTGTGAGGTTAGGATAGGTGAGAGTGCACTCAAAATTTGGGTTTGTTCTTTGAGTGCACTCAAAATTGAGTGAAACTTTGAGTGCACTTAATTTCTATTATTGTTTTAGAGAATGACCATCAAGAAAAAAGCCAAAGTAAGTGAGGATGATGATGATGAAGAGGATAGCAAGACGCCAGCTGAACTTGTCAAGGAAAGAATTATCAGGAGAGCAGCCCTGGAATTCAAGGATGGAATGTATGGTATCCTTTATGAAATGGCTGGAAGACATAGGACTTCATAACACCTCCCAAAGAGGCTTCGGAATTGTTTGGGGTGAAACCTTCCGTTAAGAAATAAACTGTAGGTTCCCATTTTCCAAGTGAGGTTTCTGAAAATTTTCACACAAATTTTACAATTTTGGTAGAAACCTTCCGTTAAGAAATAAACTGTAGGTTCCCATTTTCCAAGTGAGGTTTCTGAAAATTTTCACACAAATTTTACAATTTTGGTATTTATAGTAGGGCTATCAATTAAGCCCTATGCGATTGTGACAGTACGACCTGATTAGATCTATTGTGACTTTTCTCTATTTCTCATTTGCTGGTAAATAGTGGTAATAGAATATACTCGTACCTTGTTTATCCTGCTCGAATGAGACTAAAAACACACACATAGTCGATCGATGGTCGTCCGACGAGGTGAATCTATGTTGTCGAGGGAGAGTACTTTCAGTCGACGTCGATCGACGGGGTCGAATCAATTGGTGTACATATCAGGCTGGCTACCCTAACCTATAATACATACACATTTGAATTTAACTTTTGATTAATGACCTTAGCAGTTACAGTTCCCTCTGTTAAACTTATTTAAAAAAAAAAGAAGAAGAAGTTCGGCCCGGACGGGAATCAAACCTGCGACCTAGGACTTACATGGTAGGATCGCTGCATTTCAACCTAGGCTCACTTCGTAGGCCTATAAAGTCAATGATTAGAAATTAATTCTGCTGTTGGATTTCACCAATGACTTAATGAAAGATTTCACTAATGGGAGAATTTTTATTCATCCAAGAAGGAGTTTTCAATAATCGAAAAAGGAGTTTTCAATTATCAAAAAAAAGTTTTTGGTGATCCATTGAATATGTAGGTATGAAAATATTTTAGCAACCAATTTTCTCGAATTGTTCCAGTGTGTATTCGAAGTGGACAAGGAGAGAGGCTTAACTCTGATTGAAATCGCCGAGGGTGTTGAGGTACCGGAAATCATCGTCAGTACAGGGTGCGACTTTGCCGTGTCCCCTGACCTCAAACCTATGGGTCAAGTGGAGACGTGAAGGTACCCTGTATATTTGAATGGTTACCGAGGAAATCTTGGCTAGACTGCGGGAGTAATCGTCAGGTTCTGACAGTTTAAACAAGGTAGGTACACGTGAAGGTACCCTGTATATGTGAATGGTTACCGAGAAAATCTTGGCTAGACTGCGGGAGTAATCGTCAGATTCTGACAGTATAAACAAGGTAGGTATGATCGATATGTTACCTGGTGCAACTTTGCAACACTCATGTCAAATGGGTGAGTTGAAATTTTTGCAAAACTTTTGCAAATTAAGATTTCTAGGTGTCGGAGAATGTTCTAAAAGAAAAATCGATCAAAAAATGTATCTATTTATTTTGAAGAGAAGAAATCATATGTAACCTCTAAAACTTTCATAAACTGTTGGTTATATTCTACTTAATTTACCTATTCCACTTGCAATCAAGTGATACATACGTTTAAAGTAAATAAAACAAAGTTTTACGTAATTATTATTTATTTTTGTTGACTATACTTGATGATCTTTTCATTTGAATATTATCTACTAGTACCTTGCTCCACAGTCATTTTCAAATGTCGGAATCTGTTTTGTTGGTCTCCTGTTTAGGTCATTGGTTACTACTTATACTAAAATGTCACTTGGTAGTATCCATTGTCAATGGCTACCATTTCATTGGATGCTTTACCCTATCACTTGGTTTGTGGTCTTCATTTCTTTCTTCCATAATCGTTAAATTAAACAATGAATAAATTAAACAATCTTTTTCCAATGGCTACCATTTCATTGGATGCTTTACCCTATCACTTGGTTTGTGGTCTTCATTTCTTTCTTCCATAATCGTTAAATTAAACAATCTTTTTTATTGGTACAATACGATAATAATTTATTGTTAGCTTAATTCTTACATAGGATATTTACATGAACATCATTGTTCTCTTAAGTCACTTAATATCTAATTTGTATTGTGCCTCCAGGGAATAAGAAGTGATCTTCTTAAACCCGAATGAGTAAGCACCCTTTTAAGGAACTTAAAAGTCAATTAGGTACAACTGGAAAATCCTCTGCATTGCAGGAACAGTAATCAACAATTTTGTCACGCCCATTTACTTGTAACCACAAAGGACTTTTAAATTTCATAAAACGGGCTTGTGACTAAGAACAATCTAAAATTGTAAACAAATAAATATTATGTAATCTGCGCCCTACACCACTAACAAGTAAGTAATTTATCAATGAGTTGTTGATATTAGATTCGTGTCATTACTATCTCAGAATAGTCACTTAGGTACATTCTTAGATCTTTCTATCGTTTTCCCCCAGAGGTTTCAAATGTCATTCTTGTACTATCTAATTGATAAAATATCTGGGATAGAAAATTGTTGCGGTCAACTGATTACCAGATAACTTTTCCACGTTATCAGGCAGAGATAATGTCAATGAGTTGTTGATATTAGATTCGTGTCATTACTATCTCAGAATAGTCACTTAGGTACATTCTTAGATCTTTCTATCGTTTTCCCCCCAGAGGTTTCAAATGTCATTCTTGTACTATCTAATAATCTAATTGATAAAATATCTGCGATAGAAAATTGTTGCGGTCAACTGATTACCAGATAACTTTTCCACGTTATCAGGCAGAGATAATGTCAGTCCTTATCAAACTTATTACTTCTTGTAATCAGCACCCTTCTGCATCATCCATGAAGACACGATGAAACTTCACACACTGTGCACTGGGTCTATTATTTCTCAATACAAGATCTTGATGCCTATCTTGGTATCCTCTGGTGTTCAATTGTGATGTTTGTGTTCACAGAACTTCATCTTGCAAGATTATCAGGTCTCAGGAGTCAGCCACGCATATCTAGAACAGTATTGACTGCAACTTTACCTTCAGGATCGTAAGCAGGATGGAATCCTGGAAGTCTCGGTCAGGTCAGCTTTTCATAGAATCGTTAGAAGGAATAGAGGCGCTATTAACCATGCTAAGTCAAATAGACATGTTTATTTCGAAAAAGTACAAGTAGGACACAATGGTCCTAACTGGACTCTACATAGTGGAAACTTCAAAGGAATAATAACTATCCATTTAACTAGATACTCTTGTAGTTGCATACGGTGAAATAAATCCGCAGCTAGCCACCAAAAACATAATAAAGAGTTTGTTGGAAAAGGCACATGGACTGCTTATGATATTAATCCTGGGTCAAATTTGGTACCAAATAACCAAACCAAGTAACCTAGTCCTAATAAAACTAACACTAGAATCCTCGGCCCTGTTAGTAAGATCTTTAAAGTGTCCCAACATCCTCTAAGAACTTTTCCTTTGTTACATAGCACTTCTATCTTTTTGCCTTGCTATGAACAGGTTCAAGGTAGAATGACAGAAAAATATTCGGTGATTTTCCTTTGTTACATAGCACTTCTATCTTTTTGCCTTGCTATGAACAGGTTCAAGGTAGAATGACAGAAAAATATTCGGTGAAAAAATCTCAAAATAAATTTAGTATGTTGAGATCCAAAGTGTAGATTTTAGCTCTTATTGCCCCTCCAGTCATTTCCAATGACTTCACGGGATATCATCTATTGGTAACTCGTCGTAATATAAATTGTAAATAAATACAATAATTTATAAATACACAGATCTTTGTACAAAAGTCGCTAGGTAATGGTGGGATTTTCAATGGACACCTGACTTGTTTGGACTAAGGAGAAAAGAGTTTTTCTTAGTTATAAATAAAGTGTTCTTTTGATTCTTTGGTTCCTTTTGGACCAAGTTTTATCTGGAAAATTTTGCATTTTGTTTTAATAGAAAGTTGAATCTTAACAAAGGCCTTCTCATTTGGGCATTTATCTTACTCGACAAAGATCTTCACTCTTCAGCTAAAAACCCAAAGGTCCTTTGACTAAAAGCAATTTTGATTCTTTGGTTCCTTTTCCTTGCTCATTTGAGTAATTTTTCCTATTATCTTCACATTCATTTGAGATATTTGAAATTCTTTTACAAACATTTTGTACATAGGTACTGATTTTCTCTAATCACGATCGAATAAACTACGGGCTAAAAAATTCCCGGAGGGACGGACCCAGCTTGGGTTCCTTTTCCTTGCTCATTTGAGTAATTTTTCCTAGTATCTTCACATTCATTTGAGATATTTGAAATTCTTTTATAAATTTTTCCTAGTATCTTCACATTCATTTGAGATATTTGAAATTCTTTTATAAACATTTTTTTCAGTCTCTATCTTCGTATATTGGCTTGCACTTGTTTGTATAAAGGACCGTAGTCCGTGCGTCACGATACATCTCCACCATCACCTCACGTTACCTCACGTCTATTTCGTTTTAGCCGTCTCCATTTTACCATTGGACAACGCAACGCCATTATGCCCGTTCATCTGGGCTTTCCCATTGGGCACACCATTGGCGACTTCCTTCCCATCTTTGCCTTTTCCCTTTGGTGTCGAACTTCCGTATGCTTTGTTGTAGAAGTCGGAGAAGAGATAGTAGAAGAATATGGCATTGGGTAAGGTGAAGTACACAGACCAGCGGGGGTAGCCACAGTCCGTGAACAACAGCTGGGAAGAGTGAATGAACGCGATGCAGAATTGAAGCAGCTGCAAGGTGGTGATGTATTTCTTCCACCAGAGATACTTCTGCCACTGGTCGCCCAGAGCGGCGAGGGCGTAGTACGTGTACATGATGACGTGTACGAAGGAGTTGATGGTACCAATGAATGTACCGTGACCTCCAGGATAGTACTTGGCAGCTCCCCAGGATACCATGGGCATCACAAAGGAGAATATTTAAGCTACTGAGGATTTTCTATTAGACGAAATACGTATTACGTGTTTATGGTATGATCTATGCTAACACGTTATCCTCTGTGACTGTCCTAGTTTGTGTGGAACTTACAACATTTCATTCATCATGTACATCTACTCGTTAAAAGAATTAACTTTGTGAAAATTATACACTGCATGTTGATAATTGGTCGCCCAGAGCGGCGAGGGCGTAGTACGTGTACATGATGACGTGTACGAAGGAGTTGATGGTACCAATGAATGTACCGTGACCCCCAGGATAGTACTTGGCAGCTCCCCAGGATACCATGGGCATCACTGTGTGATGGTACATGTGCAGGAATGTGATCTGGTTGTGCTTCTTCCTTAGAACGAAGAATACCTGGAGCGAGAAGGAAAAGGTGTGGGTTAATATTTGAAATTTCAAATGATTTCTAATCAAAAATTTTCGGGCTCTGCCCCGTCTAAGAAAAGTTATTTTTAATAAATAAAAGTAATGAAAAAGAAAAGAGACTTTTTTCAAGCCGTGCCAACTGTGTCTAGATGCTGTAGACTGTAGGTGAACAATATCCACACAACATGTCACGGAAAGAACAAGATGAATCGTACTAGGCATACCTCCCAAAGAGGCTTCGGAATTGTTTGGGGTGAAACCTTCCGTTAAGAAATAAACTGTAGGTTCCCATTTTCCAAGTGAGGTTTCTAAAAATTTTCACACAAATTTTACAATTTTGGTATTTATAGTAGGGCCATCAATTAAGCCCTATGCCATTGTGACAGTGCGACCTGATTAGATCTATTGTGACTTTTCTTTATTTCTCATTTGCTGGTAAATGGTGGTAATAGAATATACTCGTACCTCGTACCTCGTACCTTGTTTATCCTGCTCGAATGAGACTAAAAACACTTTTTTTTATAATATTTATCAGTCATGAATTTTCCTGAACTCACTATATTCAGCTAATCTGGGTATTGGCATTCCCATGCTGGCTAGCAAGGAGTATTTTATGAATACTATTGAGTGATCAAAGAGATCTTGGGCAGGTCCTACTCAACATCGAGCTATAGGTACGTTGTTATACCTACGTATCTCGTTGGAGTATTTTATGAATACTATTGAGTGATCAAAGAGATCTTGGGCAGGTCCTACTCAACATCGAGCTATAGGTACGTTGTTATACCTATGTATAACAACGCGCATTACAAATGTGGTTACTTACCGTGTCCAGCAACTCACTGATCTTGGCCAAGAAGTAGATGTACACACCCCATGCTATCCTCATTGCTGACGGACTGTTGGAAAAGTCTACAGGCTCACATTTCCAACTGTAGTGCGTCCAAGCGGCATCCATAGCCTGGAAAACAATAGAATCCTGGTTAGCAATTGATTTAAAATAAACCCCCGATCTCAACTATATTCCCAAAGGTGTGAACATCAAGCTGCAGAGTGAGAATGGGGTATTAGGCTTGGGCAATTATCCATCCAAATCTGAAGTAGATGCCGATTTGATCAACGCTGGCAAAGAAACGCTCATTGCTGACGGACTGTTGGAAAAGTCTACAGGCTCACATTTCCAACTGTAGTGCGTCCAGGCGGCATCCATAGCCTGGAAAACAATAGAATCCTGGTTAGCAATTGATTTAAAATAAACCGCTCATTGCTGACGGACTGTTGGAAAAGTCTACAGGCTCACATTTCCAACTGTAGTGCGTCCAGGCGGCATCCATAGCCTGGAAAACAAGAATCCTGGTTAGCAATTGATTTAAAATAAACCGAGTTCATTAAACAATTTCCGTGTCCTCTTCTTTCTCATCAAATCTCTCTTCCCCAGAAATTTTCCCTCTCATTAAGTAAACCGAGTTTGGAAACCTACTTATTTACTCCTGAACCCACTAGCAAATCCTGCAATTTCGGTCATCTAAATTCGCAAAGTGCTTCGTTTCACCGTGTTAGGAATGAATAGCTCAAAATGCCTTCTAAATTCACCTATGCATCTATGATCTCGTGAAATCACCGCAGCCTATCTTAAATTTTGAGCAGAGAAACAATCGATTGATTAGAGTAGAGAGAAAATCTTCTTTCACTGATGTAGTTTGACTTGTGTTTTTAAAAAAATATGTAAAATTTGTAAACATTAAAATAAATATTTGAATTTGAATATATTTATAGATGAACTGCTGAAACTATTCGGCCCATTGATACTGTACCCATATCAGGGGAAATCCCAGTGAAAATTGAGGAGGAAAAAATGTTCAAGAGTACTGATGTAGTCTTGTGTTAAAAAAAAAAAAAATATGTAAAATTTGTAAACATTAAAATAAATATTTGAATTTGAATATATTTATTGATGAACTGCTGAAACTATTCGGCCCATTAACACTGTACCCATATCAGGGGAAATCCCAGTGAAAATTGAGGAGGAAAAAATGTTCAAGAGTGAAAAACACAATAAAATTAATTGATTTGATGATGGGATTGTACCACTTACCTCCCAGACAAGCCATACGCTGATGCCGACTTGGAAGAAGTTGTATACTATGAGAACATATCGCAGGTTGAGGGGCTTCCTGTTGGCCATAAACCGAGGACCAATGATGGGATTGTACCACTTACCTCCCAGACAAGCCATACGCTGATGCCGACTTGGAAGAAGTTGTATACTATGAGAACATATCGCAGATTGAGGGGCTTCCTGTTGGCCATAAACCGAGGACCGTAGGAGAGAATGAAGTAGAGGTAGAGACCGATGATGGTCAGACCTGGGATGGGACTACCCAGTAGAGGCCAATGATTCGTCCTCTTGTCTGCAAAAAGGAGAGAAAAACATAAAACATTACCTACTTTATGAGCTATGTTATTTCTCTTATATAAAATAATGCCCATTTTTGGGACTCGCCTCTTATCCATGTTAATAAGGTACTAAGTTACTGTGCCTCTGTACTAGCAGGAGACAGGTATTTGTATTTCGTTCATGTTTTAATTTGTTTGTTGTTTCACTGTCGACTATTTTGTCGCATGCAACGCAACGTGGATAGAGTGAAAGAGCATTAATTTTCTCTGGTTTTATTGGATACCTATTAATTATTTATTGGGTTGTCGAGGTCGCTTACGCCTGTAGTTGTGGAATGTGCTGAAGGTAAGCCATAAAAACCATCTGGAAGGTAGAGTTCTGGTGGTTCCCGCGTAAGTATTAGGTGTAGATGTTCTTGGAGAAGAACCAGTGTGAAGAACGGAATATACATTTTCACAAATTTGAGGTCGCTTACGCCTGTAGTTGTGGAATGTGCTGAAGGTAAGCCATAAAAACCATCTGGAAGGTAGAATTCTGGTGGTTCCCGCGTATGTATTAGGTGTAGATGTTCTTGGAGAAGAACCAGTATGAAGAACGGAATATACATTTTCACAAATTGTTCCAAAAGTTGATGAAAACAACAAAAATGGCCACATTATCTGCTTTGTCTCACACAAAGTGTTCTTTTTAAAGGATCTAATTGTTGATAGACCTCTTTTTCCTCGGCCAAAACAAGCTTAAGTTGTGACATAGGAGTAGGTTTCCACTTCTAGTAAAATCAATTGATAGATATGTACCCACCGTGTGTAAAAGCAGAAATAATGACATGTTCCTTATAGTTCCGTGTGCGCTGCAACTAGTAATTTCACTGGTGACAGGAATTCCCATTGTTTCTACAGGATTTTCCATTGGTTTTAAAAACGCATTTCCTCCGCGATGATTTTTGATTTTTCCGCGTTGGGAACTTGAGTAAAGTGGGTGGCAACTGTGCTGGTTTCCTGTTCAGGAAGTTCCGTGTTCGATGTCATGTGTGTCCGTGAACTAGAACTTTCATTTTCCTAGAAACACTCTTCATGTTACGTGATAATTCTGCATCATCATTCGATTAGTCCATTTTTATTATGTACACAGCTATGTATGTACTGATACGTAGGACAATTTCCATTGTAAATAGGTACTCGTACTTATACGTAAACAAATAAATATTATGTAATCTGCGCCCTACACCACTAACAAGTAAGTAATTTATCAATGAGTTGTTGATATTAGATTCGTGTCATTACTATCTCAGAATAGTCACTTAGGTACATTCTTAGATCTTTCTATCGTTTTCCCCCCAGAGGTTTCAAATGTCATTCTTGTACTATCTAATAATCTAATTGATAAAATATCTGCGATAGAAAATTGTTGCGGTCAACTGATTACCAGATAACTTTTCCACGTTATCAGGCAGAGATAATGTCAGTCCTTATCAAACTTATTACTTCTTGTAATCAGCACCCTTCTGCATCATCCATGAAGACACGATGAAACTTCACACACTGTGCACTGGGTCTATTATTTCTCAATACAAGATCTTGATGCCTATATTGGTATCCTCTGGTGTTATAGGTTTAATTGTGATGTTTGTGTTCACAGAACTTCATCTTGCAAGATTATCAGGTCTCAGGAGTCAGCCACGCATATCTAGAACAGTATTGACTGCAACTTTACCTTCAGGATCGTAAGCAGGATGGAATCCTGGAAGTCTCGGTCAGGCCAGCTTTTCATAGAATCGTTAGAAGGAACAGAGGCGCTATCAACCATGCTAAGTCAAATAGACATGTTTATTTCGAAAAAGTACAAGTAGGACACAATGGTCCTAACTGGACTCTACATAGTGGAAACTTCAAAGGAATAATAACTATCCATTTAACTAGATACTCTTGTAGTTGCATACGGTGAAATAAATCCGCAGCTAGCCAACAAAAACATAATAAAGAGTTTGTTGGAAAAGGCACATGGACTGCTTATGATATTAATCCTGGGTCAAATTTGGTACCAAATAACCAAACCAAGTAACCTAGTCCTAATAAAACTAACACTAGAATCCCCGGCCCTGTTAGTAAGATCTTTAAAGTGTCCCAACATCCTCTAAGAACAAGCCAAGGCCGCCATCTCTTCGTTAGTTGAGGTCACTGAGTAATTCGATAGTTCTCTAGATAAGGACACGTGAAGTGAGTCCTAATAAAACTAACACTAGAATCCCCGGCCCTGTTAGTAAGATCTTTAAAGTGTCCCAACATCCTCTAAGAACAAGCCAAGGCCTCCATCTCTTCTTTAGTTGAGGTCACTGAGTAATTCGATAGTTCTCTAGATAAGGACACGTGAAGTGCAATGATGTAAACAATAAGTGTTTCATTAGATGAGGTGTTAGGAGATAAATACGTGTTATCAGAATGCAGTACTACTTGTAGTAACTGCTGCATCCTGCAACTACTACCCACGTAACAATATGTATTACCTATGTACTCCATGTATTTACTTATCTGCTTGGGATCTGAAGGTTGAAGTTTGACATTAAGGAAAAAGTCCAAGATTAAATACCTATAGTTGTTAGGATTTTGAACGGCCTAAGCCTAAACTGTCTAAAAACTCAAAAGAAACCACCAACCGTTGTATTGACAATGCTTTTTTCACATCTTGGTTAAAACCTGAAATTTATTCTATTTCATTATTACACAATTTAGCAACACAGGCCATTTGCGGCAAATAAATAAGGAAGCCTACAGTTTTTTCGGGAAATTGTTTCTTTTCAAGAAACGCATGAGGGTGGCTATAGAATCAGGGTCATCTTTGAGGACGTCTACTGAAATATTCAGCTTGTTTGTAGCTATTCCCATCATCTATACACGAGGTATTTGGTGAGAGGTATGCTATTGTCAGGTTAAGGTCTGCACGGTATGAACCATGCTATAATATCTTGCTTAGTGTCTTGGTAACCAAAGTAGGAAATTTATTCTATTTCATTATTACACAATTTAGCAACACAGGCCATTTGCGGCAAATAAATAAGGAAGCCTACAGTTTTTTCGGGAAGTTGTTTCTTTTCAAGAAACGCATGAGGGTGGCTATAGAGTCAGGGTCATCTTTGAGGACGTCAGAGACTATACTACTGAAATATTCAGCTTGTTTGTAGCTATTCCCATCATCTATACACAAGGTATTTGGTGAGAGGTATGCCATTGTCAGGTTAAGGTCTGCACGGTATGAACCATGCTATAACATCTTGCTTAGTGACTTGGTAACGAAAGTACTATAGAATCAGGGTCATCTTTGAGGACGTCAGAGACTATACTACTGAAATATTCAGCTTGTTTGTAGCTATTCCCATCATCTATACACGAGGTATTTGGTGAGAGGTATGCCATTGTCAGGTTAAGGTCTGCACGGTATGAACCATGCTATAATATCTTGCTTAGTGACTTGGTAACGAAAGTAGGTAATCTCGACGAACATGTATCTAAAATTATAGCACCTTTGAACCCAATGGAAATTCGGGGATCAAACTGTACAGGGAAGATCTCCTTCGTCGAACAATCTAAAATTATAGCACCTTTGAACCCAATGGAAATTCGGGGATCAAACTGTACAGGGAAGATCTCCTTCGTCTAAAACATAGTCCAACTTCAAACTTTGATTTTTCGTCCGATCATTCAAAGCTTGTTTCGAAATTTCTTGGTATGACTCGGGTTAGAAGTTGATAAAAAAGACAAATGGTTGACATTTGAAATAAATAGAAAAATAAATTACTAAATCTAAATCCTAAACGTAAAACCTAAACATGAAATCATGGATGTAACCAAAGAAGAAATTAATGTCAAAAAAAACGGGGTCGAAAAGCAAAACTTGGAATATTATTTTGTAGTAATCTTCTGTTCCTTTTTCCGACAAAATGTGTTCTGGTCACCTCCATGATTTCAAAGTGTATAACTAGACTTGACTATTTATCCTAACTTTAGTATATGCGTCCAAAATCTGATGGTAATTCCGATATTCAACCAATAAAAATAATAGGCACAAATCAGTAAAACACCCCATGTTTTGGACGCAAATAATAAATCAGTCAGGAAATTGGTATGAAAGGCGCAAAGTTATTACTTTGAATACATAATATCACCATATCAATTTTAAGGCACTGAAATATTTAAAATTCATAACTTGCAACAGCATATCTACTCCTTGGAAAAGGCCTTAAATACCTTCAGATATTCAACCAATAAAAATAATAGGCACAAATCAGTAAAACACCCCATGTTTTGGACGCAAATAATAAATCAGTCAGGAAATTGGTAGGAAAGGCGCAAAGTTATTACTTTGAATACATAATATCACCATATCAATTTTAAGGCACTGAAATATTTAAAATTCAAAACTTGCAACAGCATATCTACTCCTTGGAAAAGGCCTTAAATACCTTCGATAATGTCAGCAGTCCTTATCAATCTTATTACTTGTAATCAGCACCCTTCTGCATCATCCATGAAGACACGATGAAATTTCACACACTGTGCACTGGGTCTATTATTTCTCAATACAAGATCTTGATGCCTATCTTGGTATCCTCTGGTGTTATAGGTTTAATTGTGATGTTTGTGTTCACAGAACTTCATCTTGCAAGATTATCAGGTCTCAGGAGTCAGCCACGCATATCTAGAACAGTATTGACTGCAACTTTACCTTCAGGATCGTAAGCAGGATGGAATCCTGGAAGTCTCGGTCAGGCCAGCTTTTCATAGAATCGTTAGAAGGAACAGAGGCGCTATCAACCATGCTAAGTCAAATAGACATGTTTATTTCGAAAAAGTAGGTACAAGTAGGACACAATGGTCCTAACTGGACTCTACATAGTGGAAACTTCAAAGGAATAATAACTATCCATTTAACTAGATACTCTTGTAGTTGCATACGGTGAAATAAATCCGCAGCTAGCCACCAAAAACAAAAACATAGTAAAGAGTTCGTTGGAAAAGGCACATGGACTGCTTATGATATTAATCCTGGGTCAAATTTGGTACCAAATACCAAACCAAGTAACCTAGTCCTAATAAGGCGCTATCAACCATGCTAAGTCAAATAGACATGTTTATTTCGAAAAAGTACAAGTAGGACACAATGGTCCTAACTGGACTCTACATAGTGGAAACTTCAAAGGAATAACTATCCATTTAACTATCCAGATACTCTTGTAGTTGCATACGGTGAAATAAATCCGCAGCTAGCCAACAAAAACATAATAAAGAGTTTGTTGGAAAAGGCACATGGACTGCTTATGATATTAATCCTGGGTCAAATTTGGTACCAAATAACCAAACCAAGTAACCTAGTCCTAATAAAACTAACACTATAATCGGCCCTGTTAGTAAGATCTATAAGTGTCCCAACATCCTCTAAGAAGAAGCCAAGGCCTCCATCTCTTCGTTAGTTGAGGTCACTGAGTAATTCGATAGTTCTCTAGATAAGGACACGTGAAGTCCAATGATGTAAACAATAAGTGTTACATTATATGAGGTGTTAGGAGATAAATACGTGTTATCAGAATGCAGTACTACTTGTAGTAACTGTTGCATCCTGCAACTACTACCCACTTAACAATATGTATTACCTATGTACTCCATGTATTTACTTATCTGCTTGGGATCTGAAGGTTGAAGTTTGACAAGGAAAAAGTCCAAGATTAAATACCTATAGTTGTTAGGATTTTGAACGGCCTAAGCCTAAACTGTCTAAAAACTCAAAAGAAACCACCAACCGTTGTATTGACAATGCTCTTTTCACATCTTGGTTAAAACCACAAACCATCTTTTCCCCCTGAAATTCTGGCTCTTTTGGCATTAGTTCTGGTGGTTTGGCCCTTTTCTAACCCGCCTCACAGTGTGACTTAGGATGCTCTTACCTCCCAGTTCAATGAAGAGAAAGTCATAGTATTTCGTCACTGAGTTGTTGTAAATGGCGTCTGCCATTTTCTTTATACATTCAGGATGTCAGGCTGTAACAGAAAAAGAAAAATAGGAAATTAGTTACTAAAGAATAATAAAAACAGTTAACATATTAAAATCTTTATCTAATATATAAAACTTAGGATGCTCTTACCTCCCAGTTCAATGAAGAGAAAGTCATAGTATTTCGTCACTGAGTTGTTGTAAATGGCGTCTGCCATTTTCCTTATACATTCAGGATGTCAGGCTGTAACAGAAAAAGAAAAATAGGAAATTAGTTAATAAAGAATAATAAAAACAGTTAACATATTAAAATCTTTATCTAATATATAACAAGCAGGGCCCGTCCCTCCGGAAATTTTTCGATCTTGGTTAAAGAAAATCAGTATTTATGTACCTACCTATTTTATTTAATATTCAGTTTATTATTATTCTTGAACACACTCTAATTGTCCGAGCGAAATGAGGACCAAGTTTTATCTGGAAAATTTTGCATTTTGTTTTAATAGAAAGTTGAATCTTAACAAAGGCCTTCTCATTTGGGCATTTATCTTGTGTTCTTACTCGACAAAGATCTTCACTCTTCAGCTAAAAACCCAAAGGTCCTTTGGGTAAAAGCAGTGATGGTACATGTGCAGGAATGTGATCTGGTTGTGCTTCTTCCTTAGAACGAAGAATACCTGGAGCGAGAAGGAAAAGGTGTGGGTTAGTATTTGAAATTTCAAATGATTTCTAATCAAAAATTTTTGGGCTCTGCCCCGTCTAAGAAAAATTATTTTTAATAAATAAAAGTAATGAAAAAGGAAGTATGACTTTTTAAGCCGTGCCAACTGTGTCTAGATGCTGTAGACTGTAGGCGAACAATATCCACACAACAGGTCATGGAAAGAACAAGATGAATCGTACTAGGCACGTGTTTATGGTATGATCTATGCTAACACGTTATCCTCTGTGACTGTCCTAGTTTGTGTGGAACTTACAACATTTCATTCATCATGTACCTACATCTACTCGTTAAAAGAATTAACTTTGTGAAAATTATACACTGCATGGTGATAATCATATGCCTATGGTAGCTGTAGGGTATGTCTTATGACAACTATACGACCACATCTCATTGCACTCGAGGTGAAAGGTGAAAAACATGAGAAATTCTTCGTGCCAATCATTCCGATCTGGCAAAATATGCGAGAATCATAGAAAAAGTAGCGAGACTGAGTCAGTGTCATAATACAAAGATGGTAGAAGGGTTGATAATAATCAGATGTTTCTTGTGCCAATGTACATACATAATCCTTTATTGTACATTTTATAATCCTTTATTGGTTTTTGTAGCTTTTTGGATCGTGGTCCTTTAGAATTTCGTCCGATTTCATAAGATGTGTTAAATGTGTTGCTGATTGCCCATAATGTCAAAACATTAAGGAGAATATTTAAGCTACTGAGGATTTTCTATTAGACGAAATACGTATTACGTGTTTATGGTATGATCTATGCTAACACGTTATCCCCTGTGACTGTCCTAGTTTGTGTGGAACTTACAACATATCATTCATCATGTACCTACATCTACTCGTTAAAAGAATTAACTTTGTGAAAATCATACACTGCATGTTGATAATCATATGCCTATGGTAGCTCTAGGGTATGTCTTATGACAACTATACGACCACATCTCATTGCACTCGAGGTGAAAGGTGAAAAACATGAGAAATTCTTCGTGCCAATCATTCCGATCTGGCAAAATATGCGAGAATCATAGAAAAAGTAGCGAGACTGAGTCAGTGTCATAATACAAAGATGGTAGAAGGGTTGATAATAATCAGATGTTTCTTGTGCCAATGAACTTGCTTTTCTTGGTTACTCAATAAGCTTTTGGGTCTGTATTGTACATTTTATAATCCTTTATTGGTTTTTGTAGCTTTTTGGATCGTGGTCCTTCAGAATTTCGGTCGATTTCATAAGATGTGTTAAATGTGTTGCTGATTGCCCATAATGTCAAAACATCAGTCAGTTGAGATAAAAACTGGAATCTTTATTAAACTTTCATCTCTAAAAGTTTAAACAATGTAGCCATACTTAATGAGGCTACCTTTATAGGTACTTAGAGGAATATTTTGAGCACACCTACTGACTTCTCACGAAGCATCTTTTATAATCATTTATTGGTTTTTGTAGCTTTTTGGATCGTGGTCCTTTAGAATTTCGGCCGATTTCATAAGATGTGTTAAATGTGTTGCTGATTGCCCATAATGTCAAAACATCAGTCAGTTGAGATAAAAAATGGAATCTTTATTAAACTTTCATCTCTAAAAGTTTAAACAATGTAGCCATACTTAATGAGGCTACCTTGTAGGTACTTAGAGGAATATTTTGAGCACACCTACTGACTTCTCACGAAGCACCCATTTGAAGAAATGGACATGCGTCAATAAGATTGATTTATTGTTTCTTCGTTAAAATAATGTCTAGTTTTAGCATAGTTTTGTCTCTGAATGGACAAACCTACAGTAAGGGTGCTAGTTATTTTGCTTGCCTATTTTTAAATAATTATAATAATAAGTACATAAGGATTCTTAGTTCTTAGTAAACTTCCAGCAGTAATGACAGCTCCTTAAATTTAATTGTGTTGCAAAATTTCCAGGTTAGAAGGCGCACTAAGGAATTTCCAAGGGAATCGAAACTCAGTATAAACCGAAGGTGTTCATTCTAAATAAAATCTAAATATTGCTATCGTCGCGTCCGACCAATTCTAATTCCTTGAATTTGGTCCTTAAATTTAATTGTGTTGCAAAATTTCCAGGTTAGAAGGCGCAATAAGGAATTTCCAAGGGAATCGAAACTCAGTTTAAACCGAAGGTGTTCATTCTAAATAAAATCTAAATATTGCTATCGTCGCGTCCGACTAATTCTAATTCCTTGAATTTGATCCTTAAATTTAATTGTGTTGCAAAATTTCCAGGTTAGAAGGCGCAATAAGGAATTTCCAAGGGAATCGAAACTCAGTTTAAACCGAAAGTGTTCATTCTAAATAAAATCTAAATATTGCTATCGTCGCGTCCGACTAATTCTAATTCCTTGAATTTGGTAAATGTTCACTTTATCTTACCCTCGAATTCCTATTTAAAAGTAAGTAAAATAAAACCGATTCCATCCAATCATTCCCAAGTACTGTTGAGTTGACCTACAGCTGAAAAGATCCGTCATTGGGCACCTAACTAATTACCTACTTATCAAGGCAATGATGACCTATCTTACATTTTTAACATATTTCATCTTTTCCAAGGGTAGGCTATAATTTACCAATTGCCTATTGATTAAAGCTCTACTTTTCCAAATGACCATCACGAAAATAAGCTATAAACCTTAGTACTTTCATTCAGTCATAACCTAAGGTATTTGATACTTTATTAACCTAGTCTACTATTCATAGACAATCATCAATTCACGGACATTTTGGTCAAGTGTAGGATTTGAGTAATAGGTCAGTTATTCTTCTAACCACAGTGATAAGGAGTTGTGGTTTAGGAATGTTCAATTGTACACACTTGACCCTCACTGGAGAATATTTGAAATTAAACCTTCTGCTAAAAGATCACAGGAGAGCCACTAAAAAAGAGATTGGTTCATGGTCAGTCAGAAGAAAATATGTTCCAAAGATGTTGTATAGATCATCTTAAAAGATCACAGGAGAGCCACTAAAAAAGAGATTGGTTCATGGTCAGTCAGAAGAAAATATGTTCCAAAGATGTTGTATAGATCATCGCCACTAAAAAAGAGATTGGTTCATGGTCAGTCAGAAGAAAATATGTTCCAAAGATGTTGTATAGATCATCTAATATTGAAACTATGAGCCTCAGTATAGGGCTATATTTAAAGCTTATGGGAAACAATAAGGGATTACAAGACTCATCAGTCATCAGTAATGTTCACCATTGATTAATTGCAAAATTAAGTAATTTATCAGTGTTAACATTTTATTATTCTTTTACATGAGTTGAAATATTTTTTACTGTCATTCTAAACAACGTGGGTACATACATTTCATGTAACCCGTGTAAACATTACATTGTCAGTTGTGTTTATGATTATTGTCTCTAAGTTGTAGCTATTCTTGTATTCTCATCCTTACTCTAGCTAAAGTTTCAGCCTTGACCTCCGAGGGATCATCAGTGTAATCTGCGTTATCCTTAAGTCTTTCCTTGTTGCAATTTTGGATTATCATTGTTTCTACCGTATTTAAATAGTACTTTGTTGGTTTACTGTTTGCTAATGCTGGCTCTAGATTACAGGAAAACGTTATAGTCATAAGGCAAATTCAGTATACCTCAACTCGGTTTATTGTTCTCTTTTAATAAACTAATAGGCAGGTACATAACATATTATGACTTACACAACTGAGGCATACCTGTACCTACATACTAAAACTGTATTGTATAACAATTGTTTTATTGAGGTAGCCCCCTTTGTTCTAGTAGGTACCTTCGATCTTCTATAAACGTGATTTATCTTTGAAGTTTTTATTTAGCAAGAGCTGTTAAACTAAAATAGTTCAATGGCTAGTATATAAATACGTTCATACAGTCTATGGAATATTCTTCAATGCTTACGAGAGTGTCAACTCCAGGTATGGCTATCCTAATATTGGCTCCATGTGTTTCGTCCTTGCTACAGCGCTATATCTGATTCGGTTGGATCTATCACTGAAACGATTGCCTATAGAAGAGAGGACATGGAAGTACTCTGTCTACAAGATTCTCGCAGTGACATTCCTCACCCATCTGATCTTAGCAGGGATTTGGCAGCAACTTGTCAACTTGACTTGGGAGATGACATTCATCATCAAAGATTTCATCGAAATGCTCTACAAGAACACAGGCAACATAAATTTCCACACGCTCAGTTCCCTCATCACCATGACAACCGCTAGATGGATCACTCATCTGGAAGGTTTGGGCATCTTGACATTTGTCCTGCTTAGTTTAAGTTCGCGCCCAGACTATGATTTTTAAAACAAAAGTGGCGTTTATAAGAAGTTAATAGATACACGCACAGATTAATTGCGAAAAGTGCCCCAAATTACCTATGTGTACGCATTATTTTACCAGATAGAATTAATAAACCTGAACTTTTACCGAAAGTCTTATAATATTCAACACCTGCAGTTTTACGCCATCTGCTTAGGTATTTCGTTTCACAAAATTGTTTAAATCAACAAGGAATTGCTATACTACTGAAATTTATTCTATTTCATTATTACACAATTTAGCAACACAGGCCATTTGCGGCAAATAAATAAGGAAGCCTACAGTTTTTTCGGGAAGTTGTTTCTTTTCAAGAAACGCATGAGGGTGGCTATAGAGTCAGGGTCATCTTTGAGGACGTCAGAGACTATACTACTGAAATATTCAGCTTGTTTGTAGCTATTCCCATCATCTATACACGAGGTATTTGGTGAGAGGTATGCCATTGTCAGGTTAAGGTCTGCACGGTATGAACCATGCTATAATATCTTGCTTAGTGACTTGGTAACGAAAGTAGGTAATCTCGACGAACATGCTGTTCTAGCCATTAGAGTCAGTGGAGGAACCGAAATGGGGATGAATTTTTCAAGGGGAACATCACTGTATATTTGCCAAGGATTAAGTGAGGAACTACGAAATGGGGATGAATTTTTCAAGGGGAACATCACTGTATATTTGCCAAGGATTAAGGATCCTTCCATTCTTCTGTTTGCATCATAGTTACCTCTTATTATAATAGATTAAAATAAATGAACAAACACGATCTTTTTTTCATGAATGTCTTTAATGGCAGGGTTCTCACGGTTTCAAATGCCACTAACGTCTAAACATTTATACACCAGTCTAGGAGTTCTGCAACCACTTATTTATCATGCATAATTAGAATTATCCACCTGTCAATCTGTTATTGGCGTGAAGATTGCACCTGAGTTATGAGGTGCTTGGCTTAGGCAACAACTAACCTATGACTTGTTTGCCGAGAAATGACACGGAATACATTAATTTCTTTGAGGGCGTTTTACCCTCTATTTGGCGACGAGCTACACACCTCACATTAACCTCACCCAGCTTGATTGGGCTCAGGAAAAATCAGCACAGAACACTCGAACACGTTTGCTCACACTCACAGTTGGTCACCCATTGTGACAGCTGTGATTCGACTGATTTACGTCACTGCTGAGATTCGAACTAGAGTCTCTCGTATTTTAACCCAGTAACGAAAAGTATTTCTTTCTACATTTTCAACATAAGAATACAAATGTCACAATCTCGTCTCCAAAGAAATTTTTTCAAGAGTCCTAACCTCGGACAAGTTTCTGCTTATGGCTAGGGCACTGGTCGTGATTGCCGAAGTAAACATACTGCCACTAAAGGAAATCAACCATTGCATCAATCTCTTAGCGAGCTAGGGATCCACCTCTATTATTATGATGCAACTTGATGCAAATAAAAAAGTATAATGGGCAGAAGATATCTTGCTAATGTCAATATTAAATCTGATACACCAGGGACGTTAGGAAAATTAGGACATAAATTCTCATCAGAGATAATTTCATTATTTTAGAGCAGTCCTTAGATCTGTCAGTATGTAGTCAGGTACCTACCCTTGGTAGGCGATTGCTGGCTTTCGTTTCACTTCCCTTGAATAAGGAATTAACTAATTATAATTACTAATGAAGTACATAATACATATGTGTAATTATAACAGACATAGCTTGTCATTAGACTTGAAGATACCTTTGACTTGATCTATCTTCCGTTGTCAAGCTAATGACCAACAAGGTACGTGGTATAATTGAGGAAGACACGCAGAAGATATCTTGCTAATGTCAATATTAAATCTGAGACACCAGGGTCGATCGGAAAATTAGGAACTAAATTTTTATGAGGGGTGATTTTATTATTTTAGAGCAGTCCTTAGATCTACGAGCATCTAGTTAGATGCCCTCGGTAGGCGATTGCTTTCGTCCCACTTCCCTTGAATAAGTAATTAACTAATTATAATTGCTAATCTAGCACATAATAGGTACATATGTATAATTATAACAGACATAACAAGTACGCAAAGCTTGTCATTAGACTTGAAGATACCTTTGACTTGATCTATCTTCCCTTGTCAAGCTAATGACCAACAAGGTACGAGGTATAATTGAGGAAGACACACACACACACACAAGTACGATGACGTCTAGGATGTGCACATTAGCAAGTCTTTCATTGCCAATGTAAATAAAAAGTTCATTGTCTTCTATATCATAAGCATTAGGCACCCAAGTACATAGTTCATTTGACCATGTGTAGCTGTGTAGAGTAGCACCAAGCTGTAAGACTATTTCCTAATAATGGTGAGTTTGACCAAGAAACCATTGTTGAGAGTTAACCACAGTCACACCAGAACAAAATTCCACCTGTTCAATTGTTCATTGTATGTTTCCCCCATTGTCAAGGGTAAGAACAGTTCTGGTGTTGTCTGCTGGGAAAGAAATTCACGGATGGAGTTTTTTTTTTTCTTTCAAGAACTATTAGGTTGTTTTTGGCAGTTTAGGTGTAAGAATTTATGTGTTCTCGTACTATGTACTACGGAGAGTTCATTCTATTGTACTTGCTAGTCTAGTCTAGGTGTTCATCTTCTGACACTTCCTTACATACATTTTCAATATTATTTCTTCTTCTTTGTAGAGTAGTTGAAATCAAACTTTCGAGTCACCCTGAACAACGTACAATATGTACATGGATCGGATTAGGCCCAAACTATCTGCCGATTGAAATTAACAAAAATAACAGCTTCAAGTCTTTGAAACTCTATGGCTTCATAGATTTTCAAGCTTGTCTGGCATACTGTGCACTATTAGGTAATGGTATTGCTTGCTTGGATAATACGTAATGATTGGCACATCCACTAAAACAATTCGTGAACAACTCGTATTTCTTTCCAAGCATCTTTCATTTACCGAAGGTATCTGAGTGCAATCTAAGAGTAACTTTGGTCCATTTGTTGTTCTCGAAATACCTATATTGAATTCATTTCTCCATGGTAGATGAATGCATGGTAGATGGTAGATGTACACCATGTTTAACGGACTGTCCACACTCTTTGCATACACATTTCGGGACTGATTGGCACATCCACTAAAACAATTCGTGAACAACTCGTATTTCTTTCCAAGCATCTTTCATTTACCGAAGGTATCTGAGTGCAATCTAAAGAGTAACTTTGGTCCATTTGTTTTTCTCGAAATACCTATACATATTGAATTCATTTCTCCATGGTAGACGAATGCATGGTACACCATGTTTAACGGACTGTCCACACTCTTTGCATACACATTTCGGGACTGTGGCACCAAATCTTGAACTAGACCAACAAGTGATGTGTGAAATGTACAAATATTTGCTTTACATAGAATGAAAATATTATTAATACACTCGCTTGTAACATATCCATGTGCTGGCTCTTAGGTAAGCATGCATAATGTACATAATTGAGAGAGGTAGGTATAAAGAATAATGTTAGCTGGTAGGTATAGGTAAGCATGCATAATGTACATAATTGAGAGAGGTAGGTATAAAGAATAATGTTAGCTGGTAGGTATTTACTTATTTAGGTACTGACCTATGTACTATTGTACTATGTGCGTGTATTATTATTTGCTAGACTATTTCATCAATAGATAGTTACAAGTCTGTATCAGCGCTTGCCCAAAATCTCTTGGGAAGTACAACTGGAGAGCGAAAATCTAGGTACTTTGGTTATTTTGGCACATCCACCAATTCCTTCAAATTCTCTCTATCTCCCTTTACTAAAAGTATTTAGAACATCCACTAATTCCTTGAATTATTCTCTCTCGCTCGCTCTCGCTCGCTCTCTCTCTCTCTCTCTCTCTCTCTCTCGCGCTCTCGCTCTCTCTCTTTCTCTCCCTCTTCATCATTTCATTTAACATGAAATTTGGTGATTCTGGCATATCCACTATTTTCAACGTAGTTTCAACATATCATTTCATTTAACATGAAATTTGGTGATTCTGGCATATCCACTATTTTCAACGTAATTTCAACACTTTCCATGCCATTGCTTTCCTTATCTTCATGAAGAATGAAGAAAAATGCTCTGTAGGTATGTATATGTACCTAGTACCTGCCTATGTACCTATATAGAGTATCTAGGTAGGGTGCATAATTATGTAAATTATAGAATGTAATCTTCAATTTTTCAATTTCCCCATTTCTTACAGTCCTGTCGCAGCCTAACATGGTAAGTGGTTCAGTGGTGAATAGGAAATGGTTTCTCTTTGCAGTCATCTAATATTTCTTATATTGAAGGTAGTTTTAGCACATCTACTAACAATATTATCTCTCTCTCTGCCGTCTAATTTAGTGTTACTATGGGTGATTTTGGCACATCCACCAAAAAACTTCAAAGAGTTTTTCTGTCTACCATTCTACCAACCTTACTATCTCTACACTACAACTTGTACTATGGTAATGGTAATCTAATCTAAAAGGCCTCAACGCTTAGGGGTGCAAAACATAAATTACTCTGGTTTCTCTTTATAAAATCAATGTGTAGGTATAAATTTATTCGACATCAATGTCAAATAAATTATAGATACTTAAAATAACGACAGTAATAAAGAAGGTACATTTACCCCTACCCTACATAATAAGGTGTTGACTGAAAATTTTCATAAATAATTACCTACAAGACCATTTGTACCTATCTACATGTACATTTACCCCTACCCTACATAATAAGGTGTTGACTGAAAATTTTCATAAATAATTACCTACAAGACCATTTGTACCTATCTACATAGATTCTTAGATCATAGATTTCACATTTCACAACTGTGCACTTGGAATCATTATAGGTCTATTGATCTCGATCTATGACGGTCATCAAGTTCATAATCTATGTATGTACCTAAATACATAATGATAATATCTATCTACTTAATAATAGGTACTTATTGAAATATTATGTCTTATAGGTCTATTGATCTCGATCTATGACGGTCATCAAGTTCATAATCTATGTATGTACCTAAATACATAATGATAATATCTATCTACCTAATAATAGGTACTTATTGAAATATTATGTTCAGTCTCGAGTTTCAAAAGATGTTAAGGGAATTATAGCTAATCTCTATAATCCATGATGCTAAGATAAACTCTGCATGATCTCCAAGATTAAATATATTAATGTCCAACATCATGTTTTCTAAATAATGTAATGTTTGTAATCGACGGTACGCGAAGGTGATGTGACCTTTAAACGAAAAGGTGACTACCAATTTGAATTTTGCACAGGTGCAGGCCCTATTCTTCAAATTTTCTACAGTACTCAATGCCAATTACCAATCCTAAATCGCACCTATTTCTAGTATTCAATTTTGAAAATGGAATTGAAAACTGTTGCAGGAAGAATATGATCCAGAAAAACCAGGCCGTAATTTTGCCTACCTGCGATTGTGCGACTGTTCTACCCTAACCGAATTTGACTAAGATAAACTCTGCATGATCTCCAAGATTAAATATATTAATGTCCAACATCATGTTTTCTAAATAATGTAATGTTTGTAATCGACGCTACGCGAAGGTGATGTGACCTTTAAACGAAAAGGTGACTACCAATTTGAATTTTGCACAGGTCCAGGCCTTATTCTTCAAATTTTCTACAGTACTCAATCCCAATTACCAATCCTAAATCGCACCTATTTCTAGTTAATGTTTGTAATCGACGCTACGCGAAGGTGATGTGACCTTTAAACGAAAAGGTGACTACCAATTTGAATTTTGCACAGGTCCAGGCCCTATTCTTCAAATTTTCTACAGTATACTCAATCCCAATTACCAATCCTAAATCGTACCTATTTCTAGTATTCAATTTTGAAAATGGAATTGAAAACTGTTGCAGGAGGAATATGATCCAGAAAAACCAGGCTTCCGCCCCGCCAAGTCAAGAATGTTTGACCGCGCTACTAGAGATATTATACGCGACAGGGAAAGTAGCCGTTTTCAGGTAGTTGTAGATTCAATTTTGAAAATGGAATTGAAAACTGTTGCAGGAGGAATATGATCCAGAAAAACCAGGCCGTAATTTTGCCTACCTGCGATTGTGCGACTGTTCTACCCTAACCGAATTTGGTATGGTACTATGAGCGTCCTACTTTTAGGTAGGCACATTAGTTTGTGACTTTTGACTTCGGCCGGACCCTGGCTCAATTTTTTCTCATTATTTTTTCAACAATAAGCCTTTTCTTACGAAATCAGCAGCTAGGACTTACCTATGTGAGTAAATTAATATTATTTCTACATGCGCCTAGTGAAAACACATCTCAATTAGTTTTGACTTCGGCCGGACCCTGGCTCAATTTTTTCTCATTATTTTTTCAACAATAAGCCTTTTCTTACGAAATCAGCAGCTAGGACTTATGTGAGTAAATTAATATTATTTCTACATGCGCGTAGTGAAAACACACCTCAATTAGCCGTAGATCTGCCGCAGACGCCCATCTATACCCACCTTCCTACTAAGAGACTTCGGAGCTCGGTGCAGTACGAGAAATTCTAGGGATTTCCCGACAATAATGCTAGTGTTCTTAGACAGACTCATGTGTCTCTAATGATGAATAATTAGACGCATACGGTCATCCATAATTGTCGGAGTTGAAGCTCAATGTTCCGGGTCATAAAACCAAGTACGTGTTTCAGAGGACAGTGTCAAGTGTGTAGAGGTTCGTCTACACTACAGTAGTCCGACTTTGATATTGACTGGAACCCATAGAAAGTTGTTGGTCTTTTCAAATGTCGGGAACTTGGCCATTAGGTCATTCTCCGACCCTAGGTTGCCATGTGTGGCCCAAGGCAGTCCCCACCCGGTCATCCGAACGGGGGACTATTTTGTGTCCGGAAGTTTTTACATTGGGACGCATGACATGACCTGATTGCTTATTTTGCACTACCCAGGAGACACTTGTGGATTGAAGATGCCATAGAAAGTAGATGAAATCAAAGGATTTTCGGGGAACAAAGAAAAAAGTTTGTAATATGGACATGTTTCAGGCAATGTCAATCGACCATAGCTTAGTTAAGACGCTGCTCTACATTGATATATGTACCTGTAAATGTTCAGCCATTCTGTGTCCACAAATCCACAGCATACATATAGGTACCTATCTCAGACAATTTCATAAAACATCAACATGCAAAGAAGCACTCAAATTGTTGATGTTACAATTAAAGAAATCCAATAATTGTTTCATTCAAGTTTGTAATAAAATCTCTGGAAAACTCAACTGGTAGTACTCGACAGTTGCACTGTTCTTTGGTGTAAATTAGTCGTCTTAGTACTTAGTAATTAGGTCTACGAGTATGTATGTAGGTATATTGTATACTATGTATGTTTTGCATTATTATGCATTTACATATGCGGACACATCACCTTGTCAATAATTTCCTCGTTAATGTCACCAACTTTAAGTATACTTGTTTCATTTTCCTGTCGATAATTGTTTCCAAGATTTTCCTTGCAGAATTGTTTCCTGTCCGATGCCCTTTGAACAAGAATAGATAATTTTATTATAATTACCTATATTATTGAAGGCAGGTAACTCAACTGAATAACTTAGTTTACTCAGTAGCTAATTAATATTGTATAGATTTCCTGAGCTGTAAAATTCACAGCTTCCCCAAACCCAATATCGTCAAAGACATCAGATTTCAGTCGAGAGATAGGTTATGTCTAACTTAGTCAATTATAGGAGCCTTTTTAAATAATTATCGGTTTGCAATATCTGAAATAATAAGCCTAATGGACAATCGCCAAATTTGGTATTATCTAGATGAGGTAAATCTACCCTATAACTTGATTTCTTTAGGTAAAGATAAATAATTGAATACCTACTCGTACTTCTGTAGATCTATAAGGCATAAAGATGTGCAATAGCAATGGCAACTTTGTGGGGGATTTGATTAGTAATTCCAGTACAGGCTTGGTCTATTTTGCCCCAGCTTGAGGCAGTACATGGTTGCTCAGTAACCCCACAAACCAGCCCAATGTCCGACTTTAAACTTCTATAGATTTCAAGGTACACTTGTTTCTGCGCAAGAGACACGTTATTACTATTTTTCAGCTTATGGTAGTCTCTCAAGAACTTGCTTTGGCTTGAAAACAGCATAGCGTGTATATCATTCAGATGAATGTTAACCTCATATCTAAGTCAAGATCAAAAGGCTGCAAGGTATATGGCAGCGTTATGCAATACACTGTGTGATCTGTAATGTCGCAAACACATACTTCTTCCATCTGAGTAGAACTTATACTTTCTATTAGCTAGATCTATGAGTAAAGCATCATTCGGCTGAGTAGTTGTGTACCTCACTCTGGTCAAGACTGAGCTTGATGCTTCGTAGATCAAAAGGCTGCAAGGTATATGGCACCGTTATGCAATACACTGTGTGATCTGTAATGTCGCAAACACATACTTCTTCCATCTGAGTGGAACTTATACTTTCTATCAGCTAGATCTATGAGTAAAGCAGTAAAGCATCATTCGGCTGAGTAGTTGTGTACCTCACTCTGGTCAAGACTGAGCTTGATGAATATTAGATGACTGCAAAGAGAAACCATTTCCTATTCACCACTGAACCACTTACCATGTTAGGCTGCGACAGAGGATCCTGTTCCTTTAACCATGGAATAGAAGAAACTTAAAGGCCTTCGGGAAAATCTTAAGTAGGCTACTCAAGTACCAACTTATCCAGTGTCTGGTTTTCCTGACAATAAAGTGGACACGTAGTAGGGAAGTAAACGACACTAGTGGATTAGTGGACATGTGGAAAATCAAGAAATGACACTAGAAAAGACGTCCACTTTTCAAAAAGAATTGTCAACTGGCAACAATCGAAGGATTTCTCAGTGCATTGGTGACCAATGACATACGAGTATTTCAAGCTAATCATGTCGTTAAATTAACAGCAAGATTTATAATTAATTAAACCACTTACCCAATGTGCATAGATTAACTTTTACGTCTTGTTAGAGGTTGTGCTCTATGGCTCATACTTACACGTACCATGGAGAGAAAAATAATGTCGTAGCTACGTAAATTAAACAAAATGAGTAGCTCCAATATTTTTATCTCTGACAAAAAAACGACGTTCTTTTTCTGGCTATAGGGTCACTCACTTTATACCACTAGGGTTAATTGGTGTTAAACCATTGGAGGAAAAAGGGTAATGGAGGGAGGGTTAAGAGATTTTTGATGAACCCGAAAAAGAGTGCTGAAAAACAAAGACGTGCTTATGTTGGTGTGCCAAATTTTAAAAGGAAGACGTGTTCATTATTGTTACACCTGATGGCCTGATTAAAAAGGGCACCCAGCCACAAAACATGCACAACGTTGCGTCCATCACCAAAAACTGGTACATTCAACGCAACGTGCTTTAGCCGGTACACACAAGCCATGTTTTCCAATAGGCTATATCAACTGCTGTAGTAGAAAACTTACTACCTACCTATGTACTTCCCTACAAAATAATCCAAACTTGTAGGTAGTTAAACATCATTTCACAATCCAATACATATTTCATTGTTTTTTGGTCAAATGTTCAAACATTAGGCATAAATTAACGATTGCCTATCGAAGAAATTTATTAAATAAAATGGTTTTCATTACTAGTTTGGTACATGGTCCATGCTTCGTACTTCGTATCACCTACTTATTGGTTTCATTTGCTAAACGCGCGTATCATTCCATATGTTGCTCGAAAATTTGGAAATATTTTCCTACCTATCGGATCTTCTCTTACTACTTATATTTATATCCCCTAACCAACTGATTCTATTGATTCAAATCCACTACTACACCATAAACAATAAATAAACATCATGTACTTATCAAACAATACCTACTTGTCTAAAGTACCGAGGCCGGTACGGTACCTATACAAGTATCAAATATTGTTTCTGTTGTTTGACCTGAGTATTGTTCACAATGAAATGTTTTTGTATAGTCTACTTGCCTCTTATTCAGAGTATTTTTACAGTAAACAATGTAAGTGCCTACAGCTTCGTTGCTACTTCAGACTGAGAGGAATCAGGATACCTCCTAATTCTAGCGGTCATTACACCGGTCTACCAAAAAGGAGATCCCGGTTCTACTCCTGGCGACAATTCCAGATGACCATTTGGCAAAGGATTACCAGTAGTCAACTCGGTTTTCTGGACAGGAATTTTCACTAATCGCAGGGGTCTATTTTAGAAGATCTGCATTTATGGCGAAATTGAAGTTTGAATATCACTGCATGGAAAGCTGGTGTTGAGCCCTATTCAATGATGACGGTTTTATGCCATTGACCAGACCACATTGGAGCGCAAGTGCTCTTTTGATGAAGTAGCCATTGTAATATGCATTATAGTCCTTCGTCTAGCATTGCGTGTTAATGCACGATCTTTTGCTAAGAACCACGGTATTGTATACCAAGCCAGGAGATGAGGATGACCACTAAGATAATCTTCTAACATCATTTTAAAAGATCTGCATTTATGGCGAAATTGAAGTTTGTATATCACTGCATGGAAAGCTGGTGTTGAGCCCTATTCAATGATGACGGTTTTATGCCATTGACTAGACCACATTGGAGCGCAAGTGCTCTTTTGATGAAGTATCCATTGTAATATGCATTATAGTCCTTCGTCTGGCATTGCGTGTTAATGCACGATCTTTTGCTAAGAACCACGGTATTGTATACCAAGCCAGGAGATTAGGATGACCACTAAGATAATCTTCTAACATCACACTTGAAGGTTTTTTGATGTGGAAATCTAGCGGGTTAAGGTAGAAACTAGAAACACACTACTATCACGCTACATCAGGTGACGTGATACCTTAAATGACGCGCCAAAGAAATTTTCGTTTGCACAGCTGTAAAATAGGTACATATCCATCACTGACAAATAATCTTCGGGTAGATACGAGTATTGCTCAATTTAACAGATGGTTTTCCTCTCTCTCAATTATGAATCCAAAGCTTTAGAGGTATTTTGTGTCGAAGCAAAGCTCTTACAAATATCCACCCCGAAATAACGGTACTAAATTTAATGTCGTTACTGGGACTCGAATCACAGTCCCCCCGGAAGTACAATTCCAAGTCCTCCGCGCTTACCACGAGGAATCTTCTCTAGTTGATTCGTCTTCTCTTAAGATTAGACACTTCATGTACAAGTAGGTACTTACGTCCAAGCTGAAAAATTTCAAATTTTACAGTCCCCGATAATAGTCAGGTTTATCTACCCATCTCTCTATAGGTACCAATATTACTGGTACCTACATACATATTTACAAGGGCTGATAGGCTAATAGATGGTAGGGCAAATAGACTAATGACAAATATTAAGCCTGATACACAAAATACTTCCTTATGTTATACGAATAATATGTTGGTATGCTGTTAGGACTAACTTGCGGTAAACCCTTATAATATAAAGAATATTAGGGCTAATATTAGATAGATATTACACATTACAGTGTACTTCCTAATCATACGAGGAATCTTCTCTAGTTGATTCGTCTTCTCTTAAGATTAGACACTTCATGTACAAGTAGGTACTTACGTCCAAGCTGAAAATTTTCAAATTTTACAGTCCTCGATAATAGTCAGGTTTATCTACCCATCTCTCTATAGGTACCAATATTACTGGTACCTACATACATATTTACGGACGTACGTAAAGGATAATGTCTACTATTCATCAAATTACCAAACTCTGACGTAATGACGTTGAAAATTTCTAGAATCTTCCGGTTATTTCTCAGAAAATTCAGAAGATTGAAGAGATGCGAGATGGGTCAGGTACAACCAACCCAATCGTTTGAAAATCTATCAATGTCCTGAAAAATATCTACTAACAGGTAAGCAACAAAATCAATGGTGTACATTACCACGGTAGGCTTATCGGAATTGAGGTAGCTATTGTCGATATCGTTTAATTTATATCGTTGATATCAATGTGTGACTATCTGACTATGACTATTTTTATCGTCAGTATGAAATTTGAGAGAACTTAGAAAGAGATTAAAATATGGTCATCCACCCACTATCATTTATTTTATGATAGTCAACAAACACAATGAAAATGTGGTATCACTGAGAAAAATCTGATATGGTCATCCACCCACTATCATTTATTTTATGATAGTCAACAAACACAATGAAAATGTGGTATCACTGAGAAAAATCTGATTATTCGTTAGCACAGTGGATTTTATTCTTAAGCAAGGCAGCGGTAATACGAGGTATGGACGTTCGACATCACCTGAAGATGTGTCCACACATATGTAGTTGACGCCGTCGATCGATGTCGACTGAAACCGTACACTGCCTCGACAACATAGATTTCACCTCTTCACCTCGTCGATCCACGGCGTCGACTATCTGTGGTCAGAACTTAGAAGACGTCCACAATCCACACTATATACTTTTTTTTTTTACCACGCCAAAATCCTTTGAAATTACCTGTTTTACAAGGGTTCCAATGGATGCCGAGATACTTCGATCGACAGTGTAGAGGTACCTTTACACAGTAGAATATTAGATGACTGCAAAGAGAAACCATTTCCTATTCACCACTGAACCACTTACCATGTTAGGGTGCGACAGAGGATCCTGTTCCTTAAACCTTGGGATAGAAGAAACTTAAAGGCCTTCGGGAAAATCTTCAGTAGGCTACTCAAGTACCAACTTATCCAGTGTCTGGTTTTCCTGACAATGTTTCTGCGCAAGAGACACGTTATTACTATTTTTCAGCTTATGGTAGTCTCTCAAGAACTTGCTTTGGCTTGAAAACAGCATAGCGTGTGTATATCATTCAGATGAATGTTAACCTCATATCTAAGTCAAGATCAAAAGGCTGCAAGGTATATGGCACCGTTATGCAATACACTGTGTGATCTGTAATGTCGCAAACACATTACATGGTCCTCATTTAGGCACGAAGACTGGAAGACATTGAGAAGGACGTCTGAGCATAGTTTAAAGTTGAGGTAGGATTGGACTGTTTGGTCCTTTAGTCCACTCAATAGACATCTTGAGTAATGACATGTGATATAGTAGGTATATTCCACTGTCTCAATCACCAACCTACATATGTATTTTCCTAAATGTCAAAATCGACTACGTAATGGCAGTAATAGTAGGTGATGAAAAGTGTGTGGAACGCTCTTTACTAGGAGGAATAATAATCAATAAGGTTTGAAAAAGAACTGGAAGACAATAATTTTTGAAGGAGACTAGGAAAAAATAGATATGGTTTTGGAGACCACGAAAAGGGTAGAAAAAGAAAACCTCATCCTTGGGATATCATTTCAAGACTTTTGATCTAACGACCTTTTTGTCATAAGGCCAATTTTTATATTGCTCTTGAAGCGAGCTGAACTTTACTAAGTGGCTGTGTAGGCACCTATCTCCCTATAGTAAGCACTATTAGGTAATGGTATTGCTTGCTTGGATAATACGTAATGGCAGTAATAGTAGGTGATGAAAAGTGTGTGGAACGCTCTTTACTGGCATTCATTACTGGCAAGAATATTATAGTCATAGTATCCTTGGATGTCTTCATAAAACAACTAGAGGTAACTGGTGTTCCTACAATAGTGTTTTAGCTAAAGGTAATTAAATCTTTTACGACCATTTTAAAGGCAGGTAGTGTTACTGAGTCATTGGCTTGTGTTACTTTATTCATAACCAATACTTCAATTAACTCCAATGTTGGCTACTTATTGTTTCATCTTCGCTTTCATCCAATCATCAACTATTAGGTGTTAAGTCAATGTTATTCAATATTATAAGCATACCTAAGTCTTATGCATCTATATGTTGGCAATATTAACAGATTTTGTCTCATCTATATGGTAACTACAATGGTGGATATTAAAAACTTGAGGAAAAATGTACAAGCTTTGTGGTTACATCGGAAACCTTGTTAGACACAGGGAGTCATCCAATCATCAACTATTAGGTGTTAAGTCAATGTTATTCAATATTATAAGCATACCTAAGTCTTATGCATCTATATGTTGGCAATGTTAACAGATTTTGTCTCATCTATATGGTAACTACAATGGTGGATATTAAAAACTTGAGGAAAAATCTACAAGCTTTGTGGTTACATCGGAAACCTTGTTAGACACAGGGATGATTTATAAATCACATGGATTTGCGATAATGCTGTTATACGATCCATCTTTAGGAATCTCAGTAATCCTAAAGCCATTTTTAATGGATGTGGGATTTATAGAATAACTAGTTGGTTTTATACGAGTATGTCTTTAACTACTTGTATGTTCCTATGCAAATTTTCCAAGTCCAATGGTTTTTGTTTTACTATCAAGCACCTACCCTATTGAGATAAGTTCTACCTATTTTTCATGAGACCTACCCGTTTTAAATTTGCCTAGGTAGGAAATAAGATGTTTTCATGAGTAAGACCTATTACTTGAGTATGTCAGGTAATTTGGAACTTAATTTAGTTCATTAGAGCTTCCTATTGCTCGCAATTTTCCGACTGACGGCCGTTAGACTATTTCATCAATAGATAGTTACAAGTCTGTATCAGCGCTTGCCCAAAATCTCTTGGGAAGTACAACTGGAGAGCGAAAATCTAGTTACTTTGGTTATTTTGGCACATCCACCAATTCCTTCAAATTCTCTCTATCTCCCTTTACTAAAAGAATTTGGAACATCCACTAATTCCTTGAATTATTCTCTCTCTCTCTCTCTCCCTCTTGATCATTTCATTTAACATGAAATTTGGTGATTCTGGCATATCCACTATTTTCAACGTAATTTCAACACTGTCGCACCCTAACATGGTAAGTGGTTCAGTGGTGAATAGGAAATGGTTTCTCTTTGCAGTCATCTAATATTTCTTATATTGAAGGTATAGTTTTAGCACATCCACTAATAATATTATCTCTCTCTGCCGTATAATTTAGTGTTACTATGGGTGATTTTGGCACATCCACCAAAAAACTTCAAAGAGTTTTTCTGTCTACCATTATACCAACCTTACTATCTCTACAACTTGTACTATAATGGTAATCTAATCTAAAAGGCCTCAACGCTTAGGGGTGCAAAACATAAATTACTCTGGTTTCTCTTTGTAAAATCAATGTGTAGGTATAAATTTATTCGACATCAATGTCAAATAAATTATAGATATCATAGATTAACTTTTACGTCTTGTTAGAGGTTGTGCTCTATGGCTCATACTTACACGTACCATGGAGAGAAAAATAATGTCGTAGCTAAGTAAATTGAACAAAATGAGTAGCTCCAATATTTTTATCTCTGACAAAAAAACGACGTTCTTTTTCTGGCTGTAGGGTCACTCACTTTATACCACTAGGGTTAATTGGTGTTAAACCATTGGAGGAAAAAAGGAAATGGAGGGAGGGTTAAGAGATTTTTGATGAACCCTAAAAAGAGTGCTGAAAAACAAAGACGTGGTTATGTTGGTGTGCCAAATTTTTAAAGGAAGACGTGTTCATTATTGTTACCTGATGGCCTGATTAAAAAGGGCACCCAGCCACAAAACATGCACAACGTTGCTTCTATTGATTCAAATCCACTACCACACCATAAACAATAAATAAACATCATGTACTTATCAAACAATACCTACTTGTCTAAAGTACCGAGGCCGGTACGGTACCTATACAAGTATCAAAATATATTGTTTCTGTTGTTTGACCTGAGTATTGTTCACAATGAAACATTTTTGTATAGTCTAGGTCTAGGTACTTGCCACTTATTCAGAGTATTTTTACAGTAAACAATGTAAGTGCCTACAGATTCCTTGCTACTTCAGACTGAGAGGAATCAGGATACCTCCTAATTCTAGTGGGGTCATTACACCGGTCTACCAAAAAGGAGATCCCGGTTCTACTCCTGGCGACAATTCCAGATGACCATTTGGCAAAGGATTACCAGTAGTCAACTCGGTTTTCTGTACAGGAATTTTCACTAATCGCAGGGGTTTATTTTAGAAGATCTGCATTTATGGCGAAATTGAAGTTTGTATATCACTGCATGGAAAGCTGGTGTTGAGCCCTATTCAATGATGACGGTATTATGCCATTGACTAGTGACTAAACCATATTGGAGCGCAAGTGCTCTTTTGATGAAGTATCCATTGTATGCATTATAGTCCTTCGTCTGGCATTGCGTGTTAATGCACGATCTTTTGCTAAGAACCACGGTATTGTATACCAAGCCAGGAGATTAGGATGACCACTAAGATAATCTTCTAACATCACACTTGAAGGTTTTTCTGCTGTGGAAATCTAGCGGGTTAAGGTAGAAACACACTACTATTTAGCGCTTACCACTACTTACACGACTAAAGTTGGTACCAAATGAGAAAATGGTTTTAAAAGTAAATCTGCCACATCCACTAACTAAAGTCAAGCAAAAATAACGAATAAGTTTGAGAAATTTTAGTGGATGTGCCAATTTCTTTCACGTTGGTTGTTCATCGCGCCAACAAACCTCGGAAGAGGCAAACTTATTGTTGCAACAGATAGCTCGGTACCCAAGAGAAATCTTATCGTGAGAGGTTAGTTATCCGTACAGCGGACATCAGTTGCTAGTCAGCACCGAATCAGTACCAGAAAACTCACTCAACTAGGCGGGTCACTTTTCCACACTTTAGTGTCCGCTTTTGTTTCGGTTCCTTTGACATTTTTCTTTCGTGCGTGCGCGTAAAAAGTTCGTTTTAATTTTTTCTGTGATTAAAAAAAATTGTTCTTCTCAAAACGGATACTTTTTCACCCCTTGGTAAGTTTTCTTTATTTTTTATTTTAATTTTCATATGTTAATGTTTTTATTTTATGGCATAAATAGGTCGAAAAGTAGTGATGCATTGGGTCTTTTCGGGGTCGTGAATTCACACCATATATCCAATGTCAAAAGATGCATTAACTATGCATTAGTCATTATTGGTCATTCCAAAGCATTATATTTTATGAACACGTTTTATCTCCAGCCGTGTATCTTTCTTTTACATAATTATTATCACATTAATAATAGGTGTTTACCTACAATTAATGGGTGTCATATTATATTGTAGACACTGATGTCTACATGGTGACTGGAGTAAATATTGCATGTATTTTAACTTAACATAAAATGTATCTAATGAGAGTGACTAATAATTATTATAAATTATTTTCGGTTGCAGATTATTCTTAATTTTTTGTGTAAAGTGTAAAATATAGGTAGATACGTAGCAGAGTGTTTTGTCTAGAATACCTATAGCCTTTATACCTATTGCTATGAAGTGTGCAAACATAGGTACCAGCCTAAAGTAGTGTCTACTTGTTGTCTCTTATTTAATTATTTTCTCATTTATACCTATAATGAGATGATATGGTTTTCATACAAATAACTTTTCCCAAGTTTCCCCTGTCCCTGTCCCCAAGATCCAAAAGTTTTTGAACTTTTAGTCTTTGAAAGTCTTAACTTACATTCTTTCGAGCAGATCTCATCATTTGCTAGGTTTGATTGAGTAATATGTAGATATCTATATGGGAAATTTTTACAGTTATGCAAATCACATTACTGATAACTAATTGTACGTAATATGATTGTTTTGATTGTACTTAATGTGTATGTACAAGGTCAACTGGGAAAAAAAGCCTTTTTACTGTTTCCGATGTGGATACACACACACACACACACACACACACACACACACACACACACACACACACACACACACACACACACACACACACACACACACACACACACACACACACACACACACACACACACACACACACACACACACACACACACACACACACACACACACACACACACACACACACACACACACACACACACACACACACACACACACACACACACACACACACACACACACACACACACACACACACACACACACACACACACACACACACACACACACACACACACACACACACACACACACACACACACACACACACACACACTTACAATCGGAGCCAATTTCTAATGAGCGAATTTCAAGGTTGGAAAAAAGGCCTTCTCATTGTTGCCGGCATGGATAAACTTGCCATTTGGAGAAAAATTCTAATAAGCAGATTTCCTCCGTCCCGTCCATTGAACAATTTGCAACTTTAATCGTAATTGGACATCAAAATTGGAAAGTATGAAGGAACAAACTTAAAAAAAATGGTCAATCGACGTCGACTGAAACTGTACACTGCCTCGACAACATAGATTCACCTCGTCGATCGACGGCGTCGATTACACAGCTTATGATCAGTAAGGAAAACTCCCCGAAAAGAATTTATTTCTATTCACACATCAGAACTGATGTTACCAAATAACTAAATTAGACTACCTGTACCTAAGCACAATCGGGTAAAGCCGTTCATCCCCTCTATGACGAAAACCCTTGAAAATATATTCCAAGTTCAGTAGACAGGATGCAGACAGAGCACACACACGTTTGTCTTATTGTTTGTATTTGTGTGTAGAAATTTTCGTTATTTTCATACTATTCATAAAGTGATAAAGTTACCGAGCTCAGTCGGATTGTAGTGGTTAGCACAGTTGAGAAAAATACGAAGAAATAGATGGGTAAGTGCATATTATTACAGATAGGCAAGCACTTCATTAAGGGGTAAGGTGAGATTACATATACGTACTTCGGCAAAAATGCGTATGGGACAAGCCCAAAACTTTCAAGGACTGTAAGCAATAGGGAAATTGAAAAATTAAAGATTACATAGCCAGCCTAGTTAGCTTAGTTGGTAGTGCGTCTGCCTTGTGAGCGCTAGGCCGCGGGTTCGATTCCCGCCCGGGGCGGATTTTGTCCTGATGGGATAATGTTCGTTCACGGAACGGCTGGCTTTCTCCTATCCCGTCTTCCTTCTCTCTTCGATTTCGGGACGATAAGACCATAGAAGTTATAGTTCCCTCTGTCAAACCTCTTAAAAAAAACAAACTTAAAGAAAATGGTCGATCGACGTCGACTGAAACCGTTCACTGCCTCGACAACATTCACCTCGTCGATCGACGGCGTCGATTACACAGCTCATGATCAGTAAGGAAAATTCCCCGAAAAGAATTTATTTCCATTCACACATCAGAACTGATGTTACCAAATAACTAAATTAGACTACCTAAGCACAATCGGATTTAATTTTGAAAATATGCAGGACACTGATTAAATTGCTTATTTCTCTGATGTGATGATACTTAGGACATCCCATTATTGTAAAAATTGAGAAAAATACGAAGAAATAGATGGGTAAGTGCATATTATTACAGATAGGCAAGCACTTCATTAAGGGGTAAGGTGAGATTACATACGTATTTCGGCAAAAATGCGTATGGGACAAGCCCAAAACTTTCAAGGACTGTAAGAAATGGGGAAATTGAAAAATTGAAGATTACATTCTATAATTTACATAATTATGCACCCTACCTAGATACTCTATATAGGTACATAGGCAGGTACTAGGTACATATACATACCTACAGAGCATTTTTCTTCATTCTTCATGAAGATAAGGAAAGCAATGGCATGGAAAATGTTGAAACTACGTTGAAAATAGTGGATATGCCAGAATCACCAAATTTCATGTTAAATGAAATGATGAAGAGGGAGAGAAAGAGAGAGAGCGAGAGCGCGAGAGAGAGAGAGAGAGAGAGAGAGAGAGCGAGCGAGAGCGAGCGAGAGAGAATAATTCAAGGAATTAGTGGATGTTCTAAATACTTTTAGTAAAGGGAGATAGAGAGAATTTGAAGGAATTGGTGGATGTGCCAAAATAACCAAAGTACCTAGATTTTCGCTCTCCAGTTGTACTTCCCAAGAGATTTTGGGCAAGCGCTGATACAGACTTGTAACTATCTATTGATGAAATAGTCTAGCAAATAATAATACACGTACATAGTACATAGGTCAGTACCTAAATAAGTAAATACCTACCAGCTAACATTATTCTTTATACCTACCTCTCTCAATTATGTACATTATGCATGCTTACCTAAGAGCCAGCACATGGATATGTTACAAGCGAGTGTATTAATAATATTTTCATTCTATGTAAAGCAAATATTTGTACATTTCACACATCACTTGTTGGTCTAGTTCAAGATTTGGTGCCACAGTCCCGAAATGTGTATGCAAAGAGTATGGGCAATTATCAAGTGTGCCGGGAGGCGCGCGAACGTCTAGAGTTCGAAGCGCTACAAGGCCTATTAGCACGAAATGGAGTTTCATGGTTTTTTGGTCTGTTAAACATGGTGATAGATTTAAGATGTTAGTATTGTGCATTTGTGGACGCCCTGAGTATTTCGAAAACAACAAATGGACCAATGTTGAAATATTATAGTTCCGAATTATAAATACGAGGGAAGTTAGCATTTTTTAGTGGATGTGCCAAATTTCCATGGAATAAAATCAAAGCTAATTACAAAGAAAACAATTGATCAAAAAAGGCAATACTCTGGAAAATCATTAAGCCTTCAGCTCAATAAAAGACCAAGTACTATGAAGTTATGAGTAATTCATAAATATGTAATGTGCAAAAGAAAAACATGATCAGCCTGAAGAGGATCAATAAAGCAATTCCGTAGAAAAGTTACTCTTAGATTGCACTCAGATACCTTCGGTAAATGAAAGATGCTTGGAAAGAAATACGAGTTGTTCACGAATTGTTTTAGTGGATGTGCCAAATTTCCATGGAATAAAATCAAAGCTAATCAAATTACAAATAACAATTAACCAAAAGAGGCTCACTGGAAAATTGTTAAATCCTTCAGTTCAATGAAAGACTAGGTAGTAGTAGGTACTATGAAATTATGAATAATAAAATTCATGTGTAAAAGAAAAACATGATCAGCCTGAAGAGGATGAATAAAGCAATTCCGTAGGTAGTCAATAAATCGGAATAATGTAGCCAATAGAGCACAGGGTACAGTTAGCATGAAATACCTACCTCGTTACCTATCTGAATATATAGGTCTTGCTGGTTTTCCACGGTCACCCAGCACGTGGTTCTGAACTTGCAATGTTTCACACAAATGAATTCCGTAGGTAGTCAATAAATCGGAATAATGTAGCCAATAGAGCACAGGGTACAGTTAGCATGAAATACCTACCTCGTTACCTATCTGAATATATAGGTCTTGCTGGTTTTCCACGGTCACCCAGCACGTGGTTCTGAACTTGCAATGTTTCACACAAATGAACGGGTGTTGGTTAAATCAGTTGGATGTTAAAGTTATCCCCGATTTTATTACAGAGAGTTTGGTTTTCCACGGTCACCCAGCACGTGGTTCTGAACTTGCAATGTTTCACACAAATGGACGGGTGTTGGTTCAATCAGTTGAATGTTAAAGTTATCCCCAATTTTATTACAGAGAGTTTTCAATTAATCTAGAGTTTAAGAAATACTGGTCTATGTAAATCAAATGGGTGAGGTCAAGAAAACCCTTGGCACTGTGTTATTTGGCAGTGGGCATTTTAGTGTTTCATTTCAAGGCTGCTTCAGGGAGAGCGAGATTACCATTTTTTAGTGGATGTGCCAAAACTTTCGTGCTAATTATGAGATATAATCAACACAAATGAACGGGTGTTGGTTCAATCAGTTGAATGTTAAATTTATCCCCGATTTTATTACAGAGAGTTTTCAATTAATCTAGAGTTTAAGAAATACTGGTCTATGTAAATCAAATGGGTGAGGTCAAGAAAACCCTTGACACTGTGTTATTTCTATTCCTCCTAGTAAAGAGCGTTCCACACACTTTTCATCACCTACTATTACTGCCATTACGTATTATCCAAGCAAGCAATACCATTACCTAATAGTGCACAGTATGCCAGACAAGCTTAATGAAGCCATAGAGTTTCAAAGACTTGAAGCTGTTATTTTTGTTAATTTCAATCGGCAGATAGTCTGGGCCTAATCCGATCCATGTACATATTGTACGTTGTTCAGGGTAACTCGAAAGTTTGATTTCAACTAGGTACTCTACAAAGAAGAAGAAATAATATTGGATATAATCATGGTAGCAATTAAAAAGAATTGCCTATTGAATGAAAGAGTGAAATTTTAACTTAATATTGTTGGGACTTCCGTCATATCTTACCGGAGTTTTCACCCTTCTGTTAGTGACCTCTATACCAATTCATTAAATAAATACTTGCAAATAAATATTGAATGCCGTCTATATCATTTCCATTTTTCGCTGGATATAATCATGGTAGCAATTAAAAAGAATTGCCTATTGAATGAAAGAGTGAAATTTTAACTTAATATTGTTGGGACTTCCGTCATATGTTACCGGAGCTTTCACCCTTCTGTTGGTGACCTATACCAATTCATTATTATTAATACTTGCAAATAAATATTGAATGCCGTCTATATCATTTCCATTTTTCGCTTATTTCTAGGACTCTAAACACTTCCTTATTATTATGATTCATAAAGATTTCTGTGACTATTTGTAGGTCATACAAAATCCCACTCGAATTTACAATGTCCGTCGAAATAACACAAATCCGTGGTTGGTCAAGGGTTTATTGAGGGGGCCCCTTGGCATTGAGTACGGTCAGAACGTCCACTCATAACAATCAAAGCTAGGTGAATTTGACATTCCCAGAGGGAATCATAATTTTCAATTCCAGAACTCATTTTCAATGAAAATTCATGGCGGAAATTTATTTGAATTGTTTGATTGAGGAAAGATTGAACACATCAAAAAGAATTTGATCTGTGATTTGATCAAACTACAGAAAACCATTTGACATGTCTTATAAGGAATGAATAAATACTACTCTTTACTCATCCCACTACCAAGAGAACGTCCACTCATAACAATCAAAGCTAGGTGAATTTGACATTCCCAGAGGGAATCATAATTTTCAATTCCAGAACTCATTTTCAATTAAAAGTCATGGCGGAAGTTTATTTGAATTTTTTGATTGAGGAAAGATTGAACACATCAAAAGGACAGGATTTGATCTGTGATTTGATCAAACTACAGAAAACCATATGACATGTCTTTTAAAGGAATCAATAAATACTACTCTTTACTCATCCCAATATCAAGGTAGACATAATGTTAGTAGCATCTATCAGCAAAATTCCAACAAAATTACTTTTTAGGGAGTCCCATAGCAGACAGTATCTCTCCAGACGCCAGTGCCCTAGCCATAAGCAGAAACTTGTCCGAGGTTAGGACTCTTGAAAAAATTTCTTTGGAGACGAGATTGTGACATTTGTATTCCTATGACGAAAATGTAGAAAGAAATACTTTTCGTTACTGGGTTAAAATACGAGCGACTCTAGTTCGAATCTCAGCAGTGACGTAAATCAGTTGAATAACAGCTGTCACAATGGGTGACCAACTGTGAGCAAACGTGTTCGTGTGTTCTGTGCTGATTTTTCCTGAGCCTAATCAAGCTGGGTGAGGTTAAAGTGAGGTGTGTAGCTCGTCGCCAAATACCCTCTATTAGAATGTAGGAGGAGACGCTACTTTTCACTTTCAAACCTATCCTAACATCACTCTATATACCTATTCTAACAGATTTTAAAATTTTTAACCTATTCTGCGTCGAAAAATGACGTGTGAAGTTGTGCAAATACAGTATATTACCCTCGTCTATATACCTATTCTAACAGATTTTAACATTTTTAACCTATTCTGCGTCGAAAAATGATGTGTGAAGTTGTGCAAATACAGTATATTACCCTCAAAGAAATTAATGTATTCCATGTCATTTCTCGGCAAACAAGTCATAGGTTAGTTGTTGCCTAAGCCAAGCACCTCATAACTCAGGTGCAATCTTCACGCCAATAACAGATTGACAGGTGGATAATTCTAATTATGCATGATAAATAAGTGGTTGCAGAACTCCTAGACTGGTGTATAAATGTTTAGACGTTAGTGGCATTTGAAACCGTGAGAACCCTGCCATTAAAGAATGAAAGTCTTAACTTACATTCTTTCGAGCAGATCTCATCATTTGCTAGGTTTGATTGAGTAATATGTAGATATCTATATGGGAAATTTCTACAGTTATGCAAATCACATTACTGATAACTAATTGTACGTAATATGATTGTTTTGATTGTACTTAATATGTTGTATGTACAAGGTCAACTGGGAAAAAAGCCTTTTTTACTGTTTCCGATGTGAATACACACACACACACACACACACACACTTACAATCGGAGCCAATTTCTAATGAGCGAATTTCAAGGTTGGAAAAAACATTAAAGACATTCATGAAAAAAAGATCGTGTTTGTTCATTTATTTTAATCTATTATAATAAGAGGTAACTATGATGCAAACAGAAGAATAGAAGGATTCTTTCTACGAAGTTCACAGGTTCACGATGAACGTCAGGAATGGTAATTTTTCTCGAGCTCTAAATGAGTACAATCTATGCAAATAAAATTGTAAAGTATTACCTATTATAGGCAATCAAATTATGAAATAAAAGAAACTGTGACTTTTAAAAGAGGAGTTCTTATACCTACTCTTCTGTAATGGGTAAAATATTTCGCTCAACGCTTTCTTGTGAAAAAGTGAGTTAGTTTAGTGTAAAATTCAACAAAAGAGTGAGCAATAAGCCACCCTTCTCTCTTCTTTAAGCGGTATTTTCGAAGGGTGAAAATTGCATCTCTCAGCTCAGATCACTTACATTTCCTATTTCGAAGCCGTTCATCCCCTCTATGACGAAAACCCTTGAAAATACGAGTATATTCCAAGTTCAGTAGACAGGATGCAGACAGAGCACACACACACGTTTGTCTTATTGTTTGTATTTGTGTGTAGAAATTTTCGTTATTTTCATACTATTCATAAAGTGATAAAGTTACCGAGCCAAGCCGTTCATCCCCTCTATGACGAAAACCCTTGAAAATATATTCCAAGTTCAGTAGACAGGATGCAGACAGAGCACACACACGTTTGCCTTAGTTTGTATTTGTGTGTAGGAATTTTCGTTATTTCATACTATTCATAAAGTGATAAAGTTACCGAGCTCAGTCGGATTGTAGTGGTTAGCACGGTGGATTTTATTCTTAAGCAAGGCAGCGGTAATACGAGGTATGGACGTTCGACATCACCTGAAGCTGTGTCCACACATAGTTGACGCCGTCGATCGATGTCGACTCAAACCGTACACTGCCTCGACAACAAAGATTTCACCTCTTCACCTCGTCGATCCACGGCGTCGACTATCTGTGGTCAGAACTTAGAAGACGTCCACAATCCACACTATAAACTTTTTTTTTTTACCACGCCAAAATCCTTTAAGTCGGATTGTAGTGGTTAGCACGGTGGATTTTATTCTTAAGCAAGGCAGCGGTAATACGAGGTATGGACGTTCGACATCACCTGAAGTCCACACATAGTTGACGCCGTCGATCGATGTCGACTGAAACCGTACACTGCCTCGACAACATAGATTTCACCTCTTCACCTCGTCAATCCACGGCGTCGACTATGTGTGGTCAGAACTTAGAAGACGTCCACAATCCACACTATAAACTTTTTTTTTTACCACGCCAAAATCCTTTAAAATTACCTGTTTTACAAGGGTTCCAATGGATGCCGGGAGACTTCGATCGACAGTAGTGTAGACTCTACAGACTCTACACTGTAGAGGTACCTTTACACAGTAATGGTTGGTCAAGGGTTTATTGAGGGGGCCCCTTGGCATTGAGTACGGTCAGAACGTCCACTCATAACAATCAAAGCTAGGTGAATTTGGCATTCCCAGAGGGAATCATAATTTTCAATTCCAGAACTCATTTTCAATGAAAAGTCATGGCGGAAATTTATTTGAATTTTTTGATTGAGGAAAGATTGAACACATCAAAAGGACAGGATTTGATCTGTGATTTGATCAAACAACAGAAAACCATTTTTGACATGTCTTTTAGAGGAATGAATAAATACTACTCTTTACTCATCCCAATACCATAGTAGACATAATGTTAGTAGCATCTATCAGCAAAATTCCAACAAAATTACTTTTTAGGGAATCCCATAGCAGACAGTATCTCTCCAGACATCGATTACATAATCTTCATACTAGCTATCAGCAAAATTCCAACAAAATTACTTTTTAGGGAATCCCATAGCAGACAGTATCTCTCCAGACATCGATTACATAATCTTCATACCTCAGTCATGTAGGTACAATGGTACATGTATTATTGTATTATGAATTTATTGATGTTGTGATTCCTAGTTCTCATTATGACATTTATTCCTACAGGGCAACTTTTAGGTACTCACATAGGTGGATAGTACCTACTACCTACAGATGTGTCTCACATTACATAATCTTCATACCTCAGTCATGTAGGTACAATGGTACATGTATTATTGTATTATGAATTTATTGATGTTGTGATTCATAGTTCTCATTGTGACATTTATTCCTGCAGGGCAACTTTTAGGTACCTACTCACATAGGTGGATAGTACCTACTACCTACAGATGTGTCTCACTAAAACCATGCTCAATATTTTACCTGGTGACCTGATATTCTTCACCAAACTTCACACCATCAAACTTAAAGACTACGAACGCCAAAACAATGTCATGGCCGACTGCCCTACACCAACAGAAAATATGTTGCAAAATTGCTTTTGGACCAGATTTAGCCTCTGTAGCCTAGTGGGTGTCATACTAGGTTTGTACACCGCGGAGGTCCCGGCTTCGATTCCAAGCAGGGTCGAAGTTTTTTCCGCCCTGTCCTTGGAGTTTGAGGTGCACTTTAGCCTCGTAAGGACATTTGGAAATAGAATTAATAGAATCTATTTCATTCTATTCTAATGGTCGGAGAACGTCTCTATTAGTGGCCTGTGTTGCTAAATTGTGTAATAATGAAATAGAATAAATTTCAGTAGTATAGCAATTCCTTGTTGATTTAAACAATTTTGTGAATACGAAATACCTAAGCAGATGCCGTAAAACTGCAGGTGTTGAATATTATAAGACTTTTATTTAGCCTCTGTAGCCTAGTGGGTGTCATACTAGGTTTGTACACCGCGGAGGTCCCGGCTTCGATTCCAAGCAAGGTCGAAGTTTTTTCCGCCCTGTCCTTGAAGTTTGAGGTGCACTTTAGCCTCGTGAGGACATTTGGAAATAGAACTAATAGAATCTATTTCATTCTATTCTAATGGTCGGAGAACGCCTCTATTAGAATGTAGGAGGAGACAAAGAAACAATTTCCCGAAAAAACTGTAGGCTTCCTTATTTATTTGCCGCAAATGGCCTGTGTTGCTAAATTGTGTAATAATGAAATAGAATAAATTTCAGTAGTATAGCAATTCCTTGTTGATTTAAACAATTTTGTGAAACGAAATACCTAAGCAGATGGCGTAAAACTGCAGGTGTTGAATATTATAAGACTTTCTACTTGTACCTACTTTTTCGAAATAAACATGTCTATTTGACTTAGCATGGTTGATAGCGCCTCTGTTCCTTCTAACGATTCTATGAAAAGCTGGGTGTTGAATATTATAAGACTTTTGGTAAAAGTTCAGGTTTATTAATTCTGTCTGGTAAAATAATGCGTACACATAGGTAATTTGGGGCATTAAGACTTTCGGTAAAAGTTCAGGTTTATTAATTCTATCTGGTAAAATAATGCGTACACATAGGTAATTTGGGGCACTTTTCGCAATTAATCTGTGCGTGTATCTATTAACTTCTTATAAACGCCACTTTTGTGCTGACTCCTGAGACCTGATAATCTTGCAAGATGAAGTTCTGTGAACACAAACATCACAATTAAACCTATAACACCAGAGGATACCAAGATAGGCATCAAGATCTTGTATTGAGAAATAATAGACCCAGTGCAGAGTGTGTGAAATTTCATCGTGTCTTCATGGTGTGCGGGACTGCTGTTCTTGCGTTTTTTTTTTTTTT
>NW_007377883.1:0-4479 GCF_000475195.1 Diaphorina citri | reverse complement strand
GATTGATAAGGACTGACATTATCTCTGCCTGATAACGTGGAAAAGTTATCTGGTAATCAGTTGACCGCAACAATTTTCTATCGCAGATATTTTATTAATAAAATTAGATAGTACAAGAATGACATTTGAAACCTCTGGGGGAAAACTAAACGATAGAAAGATCTAAGAATGTACCTAAGTGACTATTCTGAGATAGTAATGACACGAATCTAATATCAACAACTCATTGATAAATTACTTACTTGTTAGTGGTGTAGGGCGCAGATTACATAATATTTATTTGTTTACGTATAAGTACGAGTACCTATTTACAATGGAAATTGTCCTACGTATCAGTACATACATAGCTGTGTACAATTGTACATAATAAATGGACTAATCGAATGATGATGCAGAATTATCACGTAACATGAAGAGTGTTTCTAGGAAAATGGAAGTTCTAGTGCTTGGTTGGTAGCGCATCTGCCTTGTAAGCGCTAGGCCGCGGATTCGATTCCCGCCCGGGGCGGATTTGTTCTCGGAAAGGCTGGCTTTTTCCTATCCTGTCTTCCTTCTCTCTTCGATTTAGAGACGATAAGATCTTAGCAGTTACAGTTCCCTCTATCAAATCTCTAAGAAAATTGGTTGCTAAAATATTTTCATACCTACATATTCAATTAAATTCCCAAGAACCAGAAATGACACGAAATTCCAAGTTTTTTTTTACATACATCACGGGAAAGAGCAGCCAAGCCCAGCCTAGTTAGCTTGGTTGGTAGCCTTGTAAGCGCTAGGCCGCGGATTCGATTCCCGCCAGGGGCGGATTTGTTCTCGGAAAGGCTGGCTTTTTCCTATCCTGTCTTCCTTCTCTCTCCGATTTAGAGACGATAAGATCTTAGCAGTTACAGTTCCCTCTATCAAATCTCTTTAAAAAAAAAAAACTCTTACCTTCTCTGTGATAATCAAATCCACACACTGTTTTCCAGTGAGGGGAAGACTACACTCTGGTAGGATCTTGTGGCCTCCATCCCTTGTATTGTGCTCCATAGTTACAACAACTTTGGTACTGGGAGCTGCTACTAGGTCCATTGCTCCTCCCATGCCTTTCACCATCTTACCCTGTGAGTGAAAGAGGAGAGGTCATTTAGGGAAGATGATGGGAAAGGATATTTTTTGGCTACCTTGTCTTGTCATAAAGTGCTTGGACTGTTCATTTGTTCAAGTAAGATATGCCACCCGTTTAACTCAACGTCTCAACAGTTTTAATAGTGCACTAGATTAACAGCTCTTGCTAAATAAAAACTTCAAAGATAAATCACGTTTATAGAAGATCGAAGGTACCTACTAGAACAAAGGGGGCTAAAACAATTGTTATACAATACAGTTTTAGGGGCAGTCCTGGAAGATGACAATTTTCCACGAAATGCAAACAATCAAAAAATAGCTAATGTGACTAGCCATTTCTCAATATTTTGACGTCACAGCAACTATTATAATGATATTAAAGATCAATCAATGGTTTTCTTCTTTAATATTAGCTCATAACTTTTCCAAAGTTCTTTCTGGAACAAGGGCTTGGTTAAGAGTATTATCAAGACTTCAATTGAAGTTGTACCTAGTGAGTATTTCAAATTCCGTACAGGTATGCCTCAGTTGTGTAAGTCATAATATGTTATGTACCTGCCTATTAGTTTATTAAAAGAGAACAATAAACCGAGTTGAGGGATACTGAATTTGCCTTATGACTATCTGTCACCAGTGAAATTACTAGTTGTAGCGCACACGGAACTATAAGGAACATGTCATTACTTCTGCTTTTACACACGGCGGGTACATAATATATACATATGACATCGAACTATGATTTTACTAGAAGTGGAAACCTACTCCTATGTCACAACTTAAGCTTGTTTTGATAGGGAAGATGATGGGAAAGGATATTTTTTGGCTACCTTGTCTTGTCATAAAGTGCTTGGACTGTTCATTTGTTCAAGTAAGATATGCAACCCGTTTAACTCAACGTCTCAACAGTTTTAATAGTGCAACACTTTGTTAAACTTGTAAAGATCCTACATATTGCATGTAAAGATAAATGCAATTTCATAGACTGTTAGTGAACACGTTGTACATATAATGTAAGTACAATCCCATAGTATTATATGCCTACTGAGAGCGCAACAAATTACTAGCCATAGCTACATATTGCATGTAAAGATAAATGCAATTTCATAGACTGTTAGTGAACACGTTGTACATATAATGTAAGTACAATCCCATAGTATTGATTGCCTACTGAGAGCGCAACAAATTACTAGCCATAAGACAATCTGTCAGTGAACATAGCAACAGTACCTAAATCATAAAGATACGAGGTATATTTACAAACAAACCTACCTGCTGAACTCTTTATGACCTCAACAGTCCAAAGATGAAAGTTCAAAGAGATCATGAACCGAAACAAAGGTGAGAATATGGCTTGAATTAAAAACAATAAATCAAGAAGGGGAAAAAGGTTTGCCTACACAAAGATGAAAGTTCAAAGAGATCATGAACCGAAACAAAGGTGAGAATATGGCTTGAATTAAAAACAATAAATCAAGAAGGGGAAAAAAGTTTGCCTACCGAGCTGGCAAAAGATATAGCTAAGAATATGCATACTATGCCAAATATGGTTGTTCATAAAGATCTATCATGATGAACACAATGATAGCTTATCTACATTGTGCAATCACTCACCTTTTTAAGTAAGTATGGCTTATCAACAAGTAAGGTGAGATGATATCGAAAGTTTGAATTGACCAAGTTTCAAATTTGAACAATCAAGGTCATTTAGTAAACGCTTTGGTCGGAAGGGTTCAAAATCTCGATAGACACATAAAATTTTACTCTCGGAAATTTTGTGAATTCGGCTACATACTGCATACGTGGTACAAATATTTGCTTTTACCAATGGGTGCCATCGCATCGATTAAATATACCATTTTTAGATAGTTGTGCCCAGAACATTATTAAACACAAACGTAAATAAAATAGAATACCAATAAAGATCCAAGGGTTTATTAATACTTGTAGTAAATGCCTTGAACTGCATAACCATTATTAAACACAAACGTAAATAAAATAGAATACCAATAAAGATCCAAGGGTTTATTAATACTTGTAGTAAATGCCTTGAACTGCATAGCCTAGTACAGTCCAAAGATGAAAGTTCAAAGAGATCATGAACCGAAACAAAGGTGAGAATATGGCTTGAATTAAAAACAATAAATCAAGAAGGGCAAAAAAGTTTGCCTACCAATCAGAGTTAAGCCTCTCTCCTTGTCCACTTCGAATACACACTGGAACAATTCGAGAAAATTGGTTGCTAAAATATTTTCATACCTACATATTCAATTAAATTCCCAAGAACCAGAAATGACACGAAATTCCAAGTTTTTTTACATACATCACGGGAAAGAACATCACTGGAAAGAGCAGTCAAGCCCAGCCTAGTTAGCTTGGTTGGTAGCGCATCTGCCTTGTAAGCGCTAGGCCGCGGATTCGATTCCCGCCCGGGGCGGATTTGTTCTCGGAAAGGCTGGCTTTTTCCTATCCTGTCTTCCTTCTCTCTTCGATTTAGAGACGATAAGATCTTAGCAGTTACAGTTCCCTATATCAAATCTCTAAAAAAAAAAAAAACTCTTACCTTCTCTGTGATAATCAAATCCACACACTGTTTTCCAGTGAGGGGAAGACTACACTCTGGTAGGATCTTGTGGCCTCCATCCCTTGTATTGTGCTCCATAGTTACAACAACTTTGGTACTGGGAGCTGCTACTAGGTCCATTGCTCCTCCCATGCCTTTCACCATCTTACCCTGTGAGTGAAAGAGGAGAGGTCATTTAGGGAAGATGATGGGAAAGGATATTTTTTGGCTACCTTGTCTTGTCATAAAGTGCTTGGACTGTTCATTTGTTCAAGTAAGATATGCAACCCGTTTGGTTAAGAAGTAATCACTGGGGATATATCTGTGCAAGAGGTACCAATCTTCTTCTAAATGAGTATCTTCAGTAGAGGTTTCATAACTTGAGGACATAGGACTAGTGGGGGATACAGGATCAGGAGTGGTATCAGCAGAATTGCCTCCACGGAGTATGTTGAACATCTTTGTGTAGTCACTGTTAATTTTTTATGGAATAACTCAATGGATTTATTTTTCACTTATTTCTTGAAAACACCTATAATGTTTGATACATTCGTATGAACGTATTTATATACTAGCCATTGAACTATTTTAGATTAACAGCTCTCGCTAAATAAAAACTTCAAAGATAAATCACGTTTATAGAAGATCGAAGGTACCTACTAGATACTAGAACAAAGGGGGCTACCTCAATAAAACAATTGTTATACAATACAGTTTTAGTATGTAGGTACAGGTATGCCTCAGTTGTGTAAGTCATAATATGTTATGTACCTGCCTATTAGTTTATTAAAAGAGAACAATAAACCGAGTTGAGG
>NW_007377882.1:178491-200360 GCF_000475195.1 Diaphorina citri | reverse complement strand
ATAATAATAATAATAATAATGTTAATAATAATAATGGCAAAATAACAATAGAGAAGACAAAGGAAAACTTACCGAGCACGCATAACCTGACACCACGCTACTACAATGTGTGAGAAGTGAGGACCTGAGAATCAGTGCTGGATGTATGACGACTACTCACGCTCAGAAGAAGAGAAGCCCGAGACAGAGGATTGTGGAGAAGAAGAATTAAAGACGGAAATGCCGACCCCATACAGAAATGGGATAAGGTTTAGTGAAAACAAGCTGGGTCCGTCCCTCCGGGAATTTTTTAGGCCGTAGTTTATTCGATCGTGGTTAAAGAATACCTATGTACCTGCCTAATTTGTTTAATATTCAGTTTATTATCATTCCGATAAAATTCCATACCTCGGCTGGGATTGAACCCACGCCCTCCTGTTTACCAGGCGAGCGCCTTGACCACTACACCACCGAGGCAATACTGCTATTAGTGTTTATTTATTCTGCCACGATTAAGTACTTCGATATGATATAACACAAACAATTCGAAAACTAAATTATGATTTATTTGGTGAAGCTGAGAGCTTTCTCATCCTTCACAATTTCTGTTGACATCACAACAATGTGTAGGTACCAAGAGCTTTGTTGGCTTCTATTCTATCAACTAAATTTTTTCGACAAATTTGAGACAGTAACACCAGAAGCTATATTTCAAGTTTTTTTTTTTTTTTTTTTTTTTTTAAACTATAAGACAGCAGTTCGAAGAAAAAGGGGAATGGGAGACAAAAAAAAACAAAAAAAAATTTTTCAGAGGGAGCTGTAACTGCTATGGTCTTATCGTCCCGAAATCGAAGAGAGAAGGAACACAGGATAGGAGAAAGCCAGCCTTTCCGAGAACGAACATTATCCCAGCAGGATAAAATCCGCCCCGGGCGGGAATCGAACCCGCAGCCTAGCGCTTACAAGGCAGACGCACTACCAACTAAGCTAACTAGGCTGGCATTTAAAGTTTAAATCATTGTATTTAATCAAATAATTTATCTCATTTTCACTTTCCTTCTCTTTATTTCAGAGCGCGAGCTACCAACACTCAAATAGGAAAGGAAGAGAATTCCGCGTTCGTTCGTGTGGTCGAACAATTGATTAGCATAGCAAAAATTCAATTCATTAATCTGTACATTTTATGTTTATCATTTTGCTTGTTCAATTGTTATTCATCACTTTTTGTAATTATTGTTAAATAAAAGTAATATTATTACCATTACCATATCCAAATTTCGTTCATGTTTCGGACTTCCGTGGTTGGTAACTTCGTATCCGGATGGGGCAATGGAGTCTTGCGGTTCAGGACTCTCAGGCTGGGTGAGGTTCATGTTAGTAGGTACATATGTAGCTTGTTGCCGAATGGTCGGTGAAACCCCCGTCTCATCCTAGCAGTATAAATGACTTGACGTATATTACAATACAATAAATACAATGTTTATTTTATTTGGTGTATATCAATAGCAAAACTGTTATACACAGGTCAATTACAATTAAAAAAGGAAACATTTAATCAAATGACGAAAGAGAGAGAAAAAAAGACCTGGTCAGTTATACAGTGGTCAGTTAAAACCTGGTCAGTTATACAGTGACGTTAAACATTTGGGTGAAAAAAAAAGAAAAAATACTTTTTTCACAATTTTGGCTTACCTATGTCATTGGATTCTTTACAACTTTTTACATGAGATTCGATGTTCAATTCAAAAAATTTCAAATGGACATCTTTCAACTTTAATTTCTTTTGCTCTATTCTAATCTAATTACGTATAAGTAATTATTTATTGTATTCTTTGCTGCAACTTTCTCAAACACGTCCAAACTAACGAATTTCATTGCATTGCACGTTGCATTGCACAAGTCTGGACCCACCATTATACACGACACGATTTTTTTCCGAACAACAAGTAAGCACGGGCCTCAAGAGTGTCGTGACTTTCCGAACGCCCTGTGTCACTCAAAGCTCCGAGAGAGGTGCAAAATTGCGAATTCAAGTAGTTTGCAATTCAGAGCACATGAATTTATGTGAGAGTTAACTGATTTATGTGTTGGCGCCTTGGTGTTCACCTGGCTTGGAGCTTGGAGGTTTTTAGAGTGGAGCTGCCAACGTTGAAATTCACCAAGCCCATTTTTACCCTTTTGGGAATCAAACATAAAAGGTTTCAACCGTTTGATAGAGGGAACTGCAGCTGCCAGGGTCTTATCGTTCCGAAATCAAAGAGAGAAGGAAGACAGGATAGGAGAAAGCCAGCCGTTCCGAGAACGAACATTATACCATCAGGATAAAATCCGCCCTGGGTGGGAATCGAACCCGCGGCCTAGCTCTTACAAGGCAGACGCACTACCAACCAAGCTAACTAGGCTGGCAAAACTGTCACGTTTAAATGTAGCAATCAGTTCTTACTGAGCGAGTTTGGAGCCACGGTGAATCTGCCTTGTGAAGCTTTAGGTGAACCTGCTCCCAACATATCTTGGCTACATAACGCTGTTACTATTAACAAGAGTCCTCATGCATCTAGGTAAGAATTTGTTCATTTTATTCTGAATGGACGAAATTTTCCCAGGCTGTTTTGTCGGAAAGATTCTGTTCGTTTTTTGGCTAGCCTAGTTAGTTTGGTTGGTAGCGCGTCTGCACTGCTTGTCTGCGGGTTCGATTCCCGGCCGGGGCGGATTTTATCCTGAACAGATAAGGTTCTTGGAACGACTGGCTTTCTCCTACTTTGTCTTCCTTCTTTCTTGAATTTCGGGACGATAAGACCTAAGCAGTTACGGTTCCCTCAATCAAACCTCAACAAGCAGGGTCCGTCCCTCCGGGAATTTTTTAGTCCGTAGTGATTAGAGAAAATCAGTACCTATGTACCTACCTAATTTGTTTAATATTCAGTTTTTTTTGGTTGGTAGCGCGTCTGCACTGCTTGTCTGCGGGTTCGATTCCCGGCCGGGGCGGATTTTATCCTGAACAGATAAGGTTCTTGGAACGGCTGGCTTTCTCCTATTTTGTCTTTCTTCTTTCTTGAATTTCGGGACGATAAGACCTAAGCAGTTGCGGTTCCCTCAATCAAACCTCAAAAATAACCCTTCTCCGTTTATGACTGTCAGAGTTTTTGGTAAGTCTTTTCCAGTCAGCTCTTTTTTTGCCATTTGGTTGATTCGGTCCCTATGAGCTGTAAATAACTTTTTTTTTGGGTTTTTAAAAGATGAGTGTTTCACCGCCGTTTTTATTTGGTAGCAAGGAAACAACTGCTACATTAAACTAGTAGAAATTAGAAATGCTACTTCTTCATACGTACATTTGCAATGATTTAAAATTTTATCACCTGATCATTATACATCCTACAATATTAGTTGAGAAATGACCACAGTACCTACCTAGTTGAAATTGAAAAAATTACCTATTGATTTTAACTCCTTGTTAAACAATACCCACAGTTTTAGTTGACATATTATATCACATTATTTTGGCAACTACCCTCACAGTACTATTTTAAATTTTACCTCCTTAAATCTTCCCACAATATTAGTTGAAAAATTACATTAATTTTAATGTTTTTAATCACTCTATTTTTTACCTGTTACATTACATACATACATACATACATACATATTCTAAGTCGTTCTGTTTGGTGGAACAGGTCGACTATTCACAAAACCTCTCCACCAAGTTCTATCATTAAATTTTTGTTGGTTTTCAATGAGACTGGGATTTTGATGATATCTTTGTTGATTTGATCATTCCATCTCATTCGTGGTCTACCTTGCTTTCTGGTTCCTTCTATATTCATTTGGAAGTATTTTTTAGGCAATTTTACCTGTCGACGGTCTTAAAATTGTACCACGTTTGAACACACCTTTAGCTATTATGTATTTGAAATATGGTAGATTCGTGTAAGCTTATCCCAACTTTTAGGGCTGTTTGCCCCTACACACCTAAGCCTCACAGTGGGTTTTTTGTGTTCGAATTCGAAAAATCACCCAACTTCTTTGCAACTGCCCACATTTTTTTTCTACTCTGTGAGTTGTTGTTAGTAGAAATTGTTCCAACTTTAGGTATATTATTTGACAGAATTTATCATTCGAATTTGTACCACTTTTTTTAGAACCCTACTCTTATTCACATCAAAAGTTTGTATTTGTACTTGTATCCAAACACAGTGTGATTTCTTGCACCTTATTGTACCACGGATAGATGTTAAAGTTCCTTTTACCAAAACACCCTCATGTCCTCTGAAGTTACTATTTTACTTAGGTTATTTATGAAAATGGATACTTACGAGTTGGTTATTTATCCCGACTCGGTGTTTCGTCTATTTCATAGAGATTTTGAAGGGAGTCAGCTATGTGTGATACATTTCTAGGGTGTATCATGCCCACGATTAATTCACCGAGGATGGAGTTGATAAATAACGGAAGGGAGAAGATGAAGGGGTCGCCCGAGACTGCGATGTATAGTTTTGATTCATAAAGACATTGAAAAAAGAGGTTTAGATCCAACAACTGTAACTTTTATTAACGAATAAAAGTTCAGAGATAGAACATGGTGGAGAGGCTTTGTTCACAGTCGACCCATTTCTGGAACGACTTAAGATTTGATGAAATGGAGTTAATTTCAAAGTTGACTTGAAGAAGTTCATGCTGGATAATTTGGCTGTTGCGGGGCCCACTCAGCCTCGTGAGGAAAATGAGTAGCTATGTCATATAAATGCGCATAGCGACCGGTGCCAGCATGGTAGTTGGTAGGTAAACATTGGATTTTAGGATTATTGAGATATTGGGAAAGTCCTACAATGCTGCAATGAGCACCAAAGTTGTGACATAGTGGCACAGAGAAACTGCATTTACATTACAGTAGTTTCCTCTATCAAACCTCTTCAAAATAATAATAATAATAATAATAAATAACTTGTCTCTCTTCTCCCTCAGGTCCCCTACCAGATCCATTTCTCAACTGGGTCACAGAGCTAAGCAACGTTTCGGCCGATGCTCATTCCGTTCTGCTTAGCAATCTGAAAGCAGCCACCTCGTTTCAATTTAGAGTAAGCGCTGTGAATAGTGTCGGTGAAGGTACTCCCTCCGATTCGAGCAATGTGGTACAACTGCCACAGGAACGTAAGTATTCGAGCTTTGTTCGATTTATCTCGGTATCTAGAAGTCGTAGAAGAAAAACAAATAATCCGTTGGTCCTCATTTTTCCTGCTCTATGACTTTGAAACATCACCCAAGTAAGCGCAACTGATCTATTTATCTATTTTCATTTCAGCGTCTGCACCCATCATGGAATCTCCACCCCAGAATGTAACAGTACTGGATGGTAAAGACACAGTACTCACTTGTAGAGTAGCCGGAGCTCCTACACCTAACATTACCTGGTTCTATCAAGGTAAGATTTGCTACTGATAGGTCGCGGGTTCGATTCCCGCCCGGGGCGAAATTTTCTTGAACAAATATCAATGGGGTTGAGTGGATTGGAACACAGCATATGCCTTCAGACACACTTGGAGTTTGTCTGAAGGCATATGCTGTATTGCATGTATAAGACTATAAGTATACATTTAGTTTCTTGTATGTACCTACCTACGTACTATTTGCTTAATTTATGAAAAGCCCTTCACCTCTTCATCTGACCACGAGCCGCCACTGCACACTCCGTTTGTCAAGGGTCTAGCTTTACCTTACCTTTGGGATCAATTTAATTTGAAGAAAGCATTAATTTACTGACGAAAATGTGTAGGGAAACAAAAAGTTCAACCCTACCATGCGCAGAGTGCCAGATCTGGCACAGATTGAAAATTGGCCAAAAGAGGGTGAAAAATTACGTTTTTTTTTTTTTCTTTTTCTTTGATTTCCTTTTTGTACTCGTCAAGACCTATAACATACTAAAATTTGAGCAAAATCGGTGATCCTGCGCATGGTAGGGTTAAAAAAAAATAATAATAATATTATTATTAACAAGTTTCTATTTATATTTGATTGACAAAAAACTCATAACATACATTTTTCATATAAATGGTATACCCATCCGTATAAGCAGAGCTTGTGCCACGGATGGGGAAAAAGTAATACATATGAATAAGTAATACATATTTGTGAATGGAAATATGCAGTCAGCGGCGGTAGCACTTTGAATGCACCAATTGTCGTAGCATGCCCATCCCGTAGTATGTCTCTCATCAATAAGAGACACAAGTGACTTAATACTTCCTATTTAGGAATACTTTCCATTATTTAAGAATTTGACCACATTAGATTTTTAACTAGTATTTTTTTCTTCCTTACCATTATTTAAGAATTTGACTACATCAGATTTTGAACCAGGAGTATTTTCTTCCTTATTTGCAGATGATTTACCGGTGACAATCTTGGGCAGAACTCAAATCCTCGAGCAAGGGGATCTACTGATAGCGGATGTTAAGAACACAGACGCTGGTAAATACACCTGTGTTAGACAGAATGAAGCTGGCAGAGTAGAAGCCAGTGCCTACCTATCTGTACTAGGTAAGTTTGTTTTCAATAGCTATGATAAAAGGAACTGTAACTGCTAAGGTCTTATCGTCCCGAAAGACAAGAGAGAAGGGGGGCAGGATAAGAGAAAGCCAGCCGTTCTGAGAACGAACATTATCCGGTCAGGATAAAAATCCGCCCCGGGCGGGAATCGAACCCGCGGTCTAGCGCTTACAAAGCGCTACCAACCAAGCTAACTAGGCTTGTAAATCCCACGTGAGTGAAAACGCTCCATTAGGTTTGCCATGATTTATTTGTATTTTTGTGCGAAAATAGTGACAACATCCTAATACATACCTAAACATACTTTAGACTAGGATACATGGAATTTGGGAAAGTCAAGCATATTGTTTATTTTATTTTATTTGACAGACACCGAAGCGAATACAATAGTCCGTCCCTTATACCTTTTTATTACTATTGTAATAATAAAGGAAGGACGGACTAAAAATCACCCTTCTCCGTTTATAACTGTCAGCGTTTTTTGGTAAGTCTTTTCCAGTCAGCTCTATTTTGCCATTTGGTTGATTCGGTCCCTATGAGCTGTAAATAACTACTTAATATTTTGTCCTTTTCCCCTATCAGATATTCAATAGAAGAGGATGGTACGTTGATTATTCGTAAGCTACGCATGGAGGACTCTGGTATGTGGCAGTGTGTGGCTACCAATGAAGCGGGCTCAGAAACAGTCAACACTTGGCTTAAAGTAAAAAGTAAGTCCTTTTGAAAGTTTAACAAGTAATAATAATAAAAAAAAAACAAGTACTTATTTGTGTATACTTCCGTGTCTTAAAAAAAAATCTTTTTTCACTTCCTGATGGTCTTTTTTTTTCAGCTTTGGCTTTCCACGGCTTTTTAGTGTGTCATATTTGTTCTTACTTTCTTATGATAGGTATATTGTTTGCTTGAATTTTTATTTGTTTATTCATTCAGATGTAGATGTTCACCTGTTATTTTATAAATGAGTGCGACTTAACCCATAAGAGCCGAATTTTTTCTCCTTCTTTGGATCTTGCTAAAATTTAACCCGCTTCTAAGGACCAGTACAAAAAAAAAAAGATTCTTTTTTTCACTTCCTGATGGTCTTTTTTTTCAGCTTTGGCTTTCCACGGCTTTTTAGTGTGTCGTATTTGTTCTTACTTTCTTATGATAGGTATATTGTTTTCTTGAATATTTTTATTTGTTTATTCATTCAGATGTAGAGGTTCACCTGTTATTTTATCAATGAGTGCAACTTAACCCATAAGAGCCGAATTTTTTCTCCTTCTTTGGATCTTGCTAAAATTTAACCCGCTTCTAACTCCGGACCAGTACTGAGTTATTATTAAGTAAGTATGTCAAATAATAGCGAAAATGGTGGGGAAATTTTGTTTTCTCACGAATAGGCATCGGCTCTCATGGGTTAAATTTTGAAATCATATTGACATCAGCTATCACAAGCTTGGTAAGTTAGTACACAAAATTTTACTATAGTTAATGTTTTCTCACGAATAGGCATCGGCTCTCATGGGTTAAATTTTGAAATCATATTGACATCAGCTATCACAAGCTTGGTAAGTTAGTACACGAAATTTTACTACAGTTAATGCAACTTTGCTCAGCACTTTTATTTTTGTTAATATATAATATTGATTACATAGATATCATTATTACATATATAATATCTACAATGATGATATTGATGCATCCTGCTCTCCCCTGGCGGCAACGACACGCGGGCCGCCAAATTGGCGGTCATTGAGTTACCCTATGCGCCGACTAATGTGCGCGCGGAACGAGTGAATGCGCGCTCAGTTAATGTGTCGTGGTCCCTGGGATTTGATGGGAATAGTCCGATACTCAAGTATATTGTACAGCGCCGGGAGGTGTCAGAACTAGGTATGTATTGGAAATGAATTTGTGAATTTGCTTTAGCTGTGGCTATATCGTAGTAAGAAAAAAGCTAAAACTAATTTAGGAATCTAAAACCACTTCAAAATATCTATGTTTAAACTTCAAACTCAAAACTATTGACAGAAAAATCTACATACCTAGATCATGATTGATTTATAACCAGTGTCAGTGGTGTAGTGGTTATCGTGTTGGACTTCGGATCTGGAGATTGGTAGTTCGAGTCTCTTCACAATATTTGTGGATATCACAGCATTACTGAGGCCGCGTTGTACGAAGTCGGAGTTGGCTTCGATTCTGGACTGAACTGGGTATTAATATTAAGTATAGATCAATCCTAGATTGATCTCAATTCTGATTTGGTAAACCCCGCTCTAAAGGCGTGTCCACACGTAGTGGACAGCCGTCGATCGACGTCGACTGAACCGTCCACACTGCCTCGACAACATAGATTCACCTCGTCGATTGACGACCGATCGAAAATCTTTGGACGCACCTTAAGACCGCTGTTACAGTAGTTTCCGTCAGCTCCCATGGCGTAGTGGTCACTGCGCTCGCCTTGCACGCGGGAGACCCGGGTTCGATTCCCGGTCTCGTTTCAGTCAGCTCCCATGGCGTAGTGGTCACTGCGCTCGCCTTGCACGCGGGAGACCCGGGTTCGAATCCCGGCAGGGTCAAGAAATTTGTATCATGCAAATGATTGATCCCGTGACTGGCTGTTGCGGGGCCCACTCAGCCTCGTGAGGAAATCCAATCTTCAGCTCCCATGGCGTAGTGGTCACTGCGCTCGCCTTGCACGCGGGAGACCCGGGTTCGATTCCCGGGGGAATGGCGTCAGCTCCCATGGCGTAGTGGTCACTGCACTCGCCTTGCACGCGGGAGACCCGGGTTCGATTCCCGGCGGGGCCAAGAAATTGTATCATCCAAATGATTGATTCCGTGACTGGCTGTTGCGGGGCCCACTCAGCCTCGTGAGGAAAATGAGTAGCTATGATATATAAATGCGCATAGCGACCGGTGCCGGCATGGTAGGTAAACATTGGATGTTAGGATTATTGAGATATTGGGAAAATCCTACAATGCGTCAGCTCCCATGGCGTAGTGGTCACTGCACTCGCCGATTGCCTTATGGTCAGTCAGCTAATTTTCGCACTCCTTATGGCCAATCAGTTGAATTTTGTGTAATCAGTTTTTTAGGTATACCCCAACTTTATTATGTGATTCGTTTATCTAGAGAGTTCCTACTACACCCGTTCCGTGCAAAGAGTAAAGCGAGCAGATTTGTCGGAAATTCGGCTCCGCGCCTTTCACCAATATAATAGCGAACCTAATACCAATCACCATAGAGATATTAAACCACACAGAATCTACACGAGTAAGATACATATTTATGTTTATCATTGGAAACTATGCTTGTACCCACACCATATTAGTTGAAATTTCACTTTTTTTTAGCAACTGCCCCAAAGTACTACATATTTGACATTTTATCACCTTGTTTTGATTTTTTACCACATTACTTAGTACCTAAAATTTACCTCTTTAGACGAGTAAGATACATATGTTTATCATTGGAAACTATGCTTGTACCCACACCATATTATATTACTTGAAATTTCACCTAGTACTTGGTTGAAAAAATTACCACTTCACACTTGAGCTATTTGAAGTTTTATCACCTTATTTTGAATTTTTACCACAGTACTTAGTAACTAGTAGAAATTAGAAATGCTACTTCTTCATACGTACATTTGCAATGATTTAAAATTTTATCACCTGATCATTATACATCCTACAACATTAGTTGAGAAATGACCACAGTACCTACCTAGTTGAAGTTGAAAAAAATTACCTATTGATTTTAACAACTTGTTAGACAATACCCACAGTTTTAGTTGACATATTATATCACATTATTTTGGCAACTACCCTCACACCTCACAGTACTAATTTAAATTTTACCACCTCAAATCATCCCACAGTATTAATTATCAACTTTACCACAATATTAGTTGAAAAATTACATTAATTTTACTGTTTTTAATCACTCTATTTTTTACCTGTTGACGGTCTAAAAATTTTACCACGTTTGAACACACCTTTAGCATTATGCATTTGAAATATGGTAGATTCGTGTAAGCTTAACCCAACTTTTAGGGCTGTTTGCCCCTACACACCTAAAGCCTGATTCACACTATAGTGCCAGTCAAGGTCCAGTCACGGTCCGGTAACGGTCCGATCAAAAGATTGTGTTGTGTCGTGGTCCCTGGGATTTGATGGGAATAGTCCGATACTCAAGTATATTGTACAGCGCCGGGAGGTGTCAGAACTAGGTATGTATTAGAAATAAATTTGTGAATTTGCTTTAGCTGTGGCTATACCGTAGTAAGAAAAAAGCTAAAACTAATTTAGGAATCTGAAATCACTTCAAAATACCATGTTTAAACTTCAAACTCAAAACTATTGAAAGAAAAATCTACATAGATCATGATTGATTTATAACCAGCGTCAGTGGTGTAGTGGTTATCGTACGGAAGTACGGGTGAACACCCCGAACCCACGACCTAATGGTTACAAGGCAGACGCTACCTTACAAGCTAACTCGCCTGGCAAGAATACTACATAAAATATCTGAATTTGTACCAGGTCTCGCCAAAATCAGAACAACCGTATACTAGATATTGGATATTCTATTCAAGACTTAACACAGAACAAAGAAACAACGTAAGGTAAAATGCAAAATCTAAACAAACATTAAGTTAGGGAAAAAAATTCCATTATTTTCTCCTTTTTTTTTAATTGCTGAAATTCTCCTAAGATATAATAATTTGTCTGAATACTCTGAATTAAAACAAAGCCAATTACAAAAGGCAAAAGGTATTTTTTAAAAAAAAAAAAAAAAAAAAAAAAAAAAAAAAACAATAACCATTATTATTCAATTCGCAGTATCAAAGTAAGAAACCTACTAATAGTTATCTAATAAAAATATCTGAACAAAAAATCCCAATACTAATTCGCTTCAATTAAATCCATTCATCATTCCACTGATTCCACTTTTATTGAGGACATCTTTTACTCAAAACTATTGGATTTTACATAATATGTATATCCATTGTATTGAAGAAAAAGAAAGAAAGACATCTAGATAATAGCAATAATATGCATATTAGTGGAGATGTTAGATTTCTCATACGTACATACTAAGTAATATTAGTGGAGATGTTAGATTTCTCACACGTACTACGTAATATTAGTGGAGATGTCGCATTTCTCACAGCTAATGGAACGGGAACGGGACAAACCAAATAAGAAGACTTTAGCTTTTAGAGATGACAGGAAACACCCCCATATTGGAAGATTTTGAAATCATATTCGGACAGAAAAGGACCAATATTTACCTGTCTGTGAAGCCTAAACAAACATTTTTAAGGCGGAAAGTGCAATGTGCAAAACTGCAAAGAGAGCAATGATAATAACCCCCGGGACAAGAAACTTCTGCATGGATTGAAGCCTCGGTTACACCTGATGCTTGGTACCATAACTCATTCGCCCACACACGAGCTTAACATAAACTAAGCCAGCTTAAACCAACTACATAAATCCATTACTAGATCCATATTACTATGTTCATTACTAAAGGTCGAAAATTTAATTTTTAATTGCCGTTCTAATGAAAAAGTTCGAAGAGTTGTGACGTCAGATTTCACGTCAAAATGCGCAGAAACGCTTGCGCACAATCAAACACTGAGCGAGTTTGGAGCCACGGTGAATCTGCCTTGTGAAGCTTTAGGTGAACCTGCTCCCAACATATCTTGGCTACATAACGCTGTTAATATTAACAAGAGTCCTCATGCATCTAGGTAAGAATTTGTTTATTTTGTTTTGAATGGACAGGAGCGTATGCCGTGACGTCAAAGTTTACGATTTACCGGTATTTTTTAAATCGATTTATCTCGGTATCTAGAAGTCGTAGAAGAAAAACAAATAATCCGTTGGTCCTCATTTTTCCTGCTCTATGACTTTGAAACATCACCCAAGTAAGCGCAACTGATCTATTTATCTATTTTCATTTCAGCGTCTGCACCCATCATGGAATCTCCACCCCAGAATGTAACAGTACTGGATGGTAAAGACACAGTACTCACTTGTAGAGTAGCCGGAGCTCCTACACCTAACATTACCTGGTTCTATCAAGGTAAGATTTGCTACTGATAGGTCGCGGGTTCGATTCCCGCCCGGGGCGAAATTTTCTTGAACAAATATCAATGGGGTTGAGTGGATTGGAACACAGCATATGCCTTCAGACACACTTGGAGTTTGTCTGAAGGCATATGCTAAGAAAAAGAAAAATTCCGTTGGTCCTCATTTTTTCTGCTCTATGACTTTGAAACATGACCCAAGTAAGCGCAACTGATCTATTGTACATAATTCAAACGTCAAAAATTAAAAAGTAAGTAATGAAGTAGGTAGAAATGACCAATATTTACCTGTCTGTGAAGCCTAAACAAACATTTATAAGGCGGAAAGTGCAATGTGCAAAACTGCAAAGAGAGCAATGATAATAACCCCCGGGACAAGAAACTTCTGCATGGATTGAAGCCTCGGTTACACCTGATGCTTGGTACCATAACTCATTCGCCCACACACGAGCTTAACATAAACTAAGCCAGCTTAAACCAACTACATAAATCCATTACTAGATCCATATTACTATGTTCATTACTTTATGCATACTATACAATCCATATTATGTACTATATCTAAGCCAGCTTAAACCAACTACATAAATCCATTACTAGATCCATATTACTATGTTCATTACTTTATGCATACTATACAATCCATATTACTATTCATGCTATATTCATTACCACTAATCCACAACATAGTGTCTGATTTATCTGGTCTATTTGTTTATAACTATCAGTAACTTCTTCCATTTCTTCTTTCCTCTTTCATCTCCTTCTTCAATTTCTTCTTTTCCTTCTGATCCTTTTGCTATTTTTTCCCTTCTACTCTTGCTCTTCTTTCAATTCCTTTTTTATCCTCTCCATCTATTGGTTCTTCTTCATTCACTTCTTCTACTTCAGCTCCTCTTTCTACTTCTTCATCATCTCTTGGTTCTTCATCATTCTTTCCTCCTTTCCTTTTTTTCCATCTCCTTCTTATCCTTTTTCAATTCCTTCTTCATTCTCTTTGCTTTTGTCTTTTTCTTCTTCCTCCTCTTTATTCCTAAATTCCTAACTCTTCTTCACCATCTATTCGTTCTTCGTCATTCTCTTCTCCTTTGACTTCTTCCTCTTCTTCTTTTTCTTTTTCATTTATCTCATTTTTTTCGTTTCTTGTTCTCTTCCTCTCTTCTTCATCATGTTCTTATTCTTCTTCTACCTATTACCGCTACCCAGTTCTTACACCGTGCAACGGGGCCCTAAACCTTTTAATTTTTAATAGCCTGACTTAAATCCTTCTTCTTCAAGTCTCATTTCTCCACAGCGTTGATTAATTAGTTAATTACTTCTCGACTCTAACCTGATGGAAGCTGCATCTCCGTCGTAACTCAGTTCTTCTCTGTGGATATCTTTTCACTCCGTAATGAACTTCCTAATTATCACTCTGAGGCAATCGCATAAATATTCTCTCCCTGGAACTCGGGAGTTAGTTTACGACTTACGAACCTCTGGCACAGAACAAGTGCAGACACTACGTGCTCTCACACAGTGGACCACAGGCTTGGATTAAAATTTTAGAAATACAAATTTCAGGATATACATAGGTCTATGTCGATTAATTCTCGTATTAAAAAGTAATGAAAGCCGTTTGAAAATTGACGTTTGGCGGTGAAATTTACATAATTTTAAAGCATTAATCGCTCATTTATAATAGTTAATTAGGTATCTATGTCGATTAATTCTCGTATTAAAAAGTAATGAAAGCCGTTTGAAAATTGACGTTTGGCGGTGAAATTTACATAATTTTAAAGCATCAATCGCTCATTTATAATAGTTAATTAGATATGCTTTAAAATTAAAAGTTTAAATATTAGGTGAACTTCAAGTCTTCTACTCCCATGGAAGATTGGCCCTAGTATGTTGATAATAATGTTTGCCAAAATTATAATCAAAATCGGAAGGATCAAACAAACAAACAAACAGAGCTGGCAGTGATAGCACGGTTAATGCACTAGTTCCCCTTGGATCTCTGAAGTTAAGCAATCTCGCCGGTGGTTGGTATCCAGATGGATGATTAGGATAATCAGGCCAGGGGAGGTTAATGTGAGGAGGAGGGTAGCTTGTCACCGAATGAAGGCTGAAAGCCCCGTCACTTCAACGCTGTGGAGAAATGAGACTTGAAGAAGAAGGATTTAAGTCAGGCTATTAAAAATTAAAAGGTTTAGGGCCCCGTTGCACGGTGGAAGGACTGATTGCTACATTTAAACGTGACAGTTTTGCCAGCCTAGTTAGCTTGGTTGGTAGCGCGTCTCCCTTGTAAGCGCTAGGCTGCGGGTTCGATTCCCGCCCGGGGCGGATTTTATCCTGAACGAATAATGTTCGATTTCGGAATGACTGGCTTTCTCCTATCCTGTCTTCCTTCTCTCTTCGATTTCGGAACGATAAGACCATGGCAGCTGCAGTTCCCTCTATCAAACGGTTGAAACCTTTTTTGTTTGATTCCCACAAAAGGGTAAAAATGGGCTTGGTGAATTTCAACATTGGCAGCTCCACTCTAAAAACCTCCAAGCGCCAAGCCAGATGAACACCAAGGCGCCAACACATAAATCAGTTAACTCTCACATAAATTCATGTGCTCTGAATTGCAAACTACTTGAATTCGCACCTCTCTCGGAGCTTTGAGTGACATAGGGCGTTTGGAAAATCACGACTCTCTTTAGGCCCGTACTTCCTTGTTCGGAAGAAAATCGTGTCGTGTATAATGGGAAGACTCTCATAACTCATAATTTTATTACATTTCCTACAAAGACACCTGGGTACGGGCCTTTTGGACTATAAAACAGGGAGAAAGGGATCAATTTGCTTTAAAAGAACAAGGGATTTAGGGATTTAGAGGGATTTTTAACCATTTTAAGGTATAATAATTTTTATTCATCCAATAAAATACATTAATTATTTAAAGTCAATATTTAAGGGTATTTGAGTAAATTTTGAGTGTATGGCCGCCATACACGCCCTACATGGACGCTACGCCACTACGCCATCGTGAGGACTTGTGCTTGTTCATTGAACAAGCACAAGTCCTCACGATGGTTGACTGGTGGTTCAAGAAGAGTAGGCACTTTTTGAAGGGTTTGTACGTCACTGTATAACTGCTAAAGTTTTCAGAAGCGAGGGTTTTACCCTTATTTCGGCAACAAGTTGAGGTAGAATCAAACTACTATCACGTCACATGAGCTCATGGGGTGTCAGAAAGATGTTGAATTGAAATTGAATTGAAATTGAAATGGATTTATTGATCCTGTGGTTCCCCTGTGGATCCTATGGTTCCCCAGGAATGTGGTTCAAAGTTCCCCCATAATAGGATTACCTAGTTAGGATTTGTTAGTGGGTAATTTCGTTCATGATAGCTACACTGCCCTCACGTCACGTGTGCTTCTCCGTGGGGAAATTGCTTCATCTTTTTAGGAGCTTAATCTTTTTTAGGATCTTCCTGTAATATTTTTGATTTTACTCTCTTTCCAAGAGTAGAGCTTAGATTGTGGTTCAGGTCTTCAAGAGACCATAGTGTCCGCTGAGTTCTGTGGTATACCCGGTTGTTTTTTTTCCTTCTTCACACAAAAGAGACACGAGAGAGAGAGAGAAAAGAGAGAGAGAGAGAGAGAGACTAAATTAGGCGCTTGATTTAGTGCCTCTCTCTACGCTCTTTGGCTGCTTAATATACGACCGTGTGTGAATGAACATCACCTTTCATTGCGATAGACCACCAAAGTAACCCGTTTTTGAACCAGAAATATTGCTCAACCATTGGCTGATTTGTAATGAACCTATAACCAATGAATGCATATTCTAATGACAGGCATGTTACTTCAGGCAATTCATCTCACCAGGTCACGGACTTGGGAAAATCATCCTGAGAGGAGAAACATGCTTGTATTTTGGAACGTGCCATTTTTTCTTGAAGAAGAACTGTGATTCTCTGTGAATTATCTTTCTGATAAAATTCCTTATGAATGGGTAGCAACTTTCAAGAAGAAGAACTCTAGAATATGCTCTTGATCTTGATAGAATGCCGTGGCAGTTGGTAACAAATCAACACATCTTGTCCTTTTTTCAAAGAGGTTTGACAGAGGGAACTGTAACTGCTATGGTCCTATCGTCCCGAAATCGAAGAGAGAAGGCGGACAGGACAGAATAAAGCCAGACGTTCCGAGAAAGAACATTATCCGTTTTGGATAAAATCCGCCCCGGGCGGTAATCAAACCCGCGGCCTAGCGCTTACAAGGCAGGCGCACTACCAAACAAACTAACTAGGCTGGCAATCTCGTCTTTTCTTACTCAAAATTTTGTATTCGTTTAACTCTGGACATTTTGCTGAACCTGGCGAAATGAACTTTAAGCACTACACTTGTCTTGTTCTGAGTTTAACTGGTTACCAAATGACTAATTCATTTATGTACCTACCTGGCAAATGACAAATCAATATGTTTCTATCCAATCAATGTCTAGTTTGCTGATTGATCTATCATATCCACCAGAATGTAGTCAGTATGTACTTCATTATCTACATGATATCACATGATATGTAGGTATAAGATAATTATATTTATTTTGTTAATACACAATGGGGCTCAACCAAATGACAATTTTTTTCGAGATAGAGTCCTTTTCCGATGTAAAAGTACCTAAAAAGTGCATTGGCGCACTCAAAAACATCCAAAACGGTCCCTAAATCCCCTAAAATGTCGCTCAAAGGTCGCAAAAAAATAACGTTGAAGCAGCCATGGTTTACGACCTCGCATGAACTGACGTCATCACGAAAAAATGGCTGCCCGCGAAAATTATAGGGGCTCAACCAAATGACAATTTTTTTCAAGATAGAGTCCTATTCCGATGTAAAAGTACCCAAAAAGTGCATTGGCGCACTCAAAAACATCCAAAACGGTCCCCAAATCCCCTAAAATGTCGCTCAAAGGTCACAAAAAAAATAACGTTGAAGCAGCGATGGTTTACGACCTCGCATGAACTGACGTCATCACGAAAAAATGGCTGCCCGCAAAAATTATAGGGGCTCAACCAAATGACAATTTTTTTCAAGATAGAGTCCTATTCCGATGTAAAAGTACCCAAAAAGTGCATTGGCGCACTCAAAAACATCCAAAACGGTACCTAAATCCCCTAAAATGTCGCTAAAAGGTCACAAAAAAAATAACGTTGAAACAGCCATGGTTTACACATGAACTGACGTCATCACGAACTGACACATGAACTGACGTCATCACGAAAAAATGGCTGCCCGCAAAAATTATAGGGGCTCAACCAAATGACAATTTTTTTCAAGATAGAGTCCTATTCCGATGTAAAAGTACCCAAAAAGTGCATTGGCGCACTCAAAAACATCCAAAACGGTACCTAAATCCCCTAAAATGTCGCTAAAAGGTCACAAAAAAAATAACGTTGAAACAGCCATGGTTTACACATGAACTGACGTCATCACGAACTGACACATGAACTGACGTCATCACGAAAAAATGGCTGCCCGAAAAAATTATAGGGGCTCAACCAAATGACAATTTTTTTCAAGATAGAGTCCTATTCCGATGTAAAAGTACCCAAAAAGTGCATTGGCGCACTCAAAAACATCCAAAACGGTACCTAAATCCCCTAAAATGTCGCTAAAAGGTCACAAAAAAAATAACGTTGAAACAGCCATGGTTTACACATGAACTGACGTCATCACGAACTGACACATGAACTGACGTCATCACGAAAAAATGGCTGCCCGAGAAAATTTTGGGAGATTCAAAAATCTAAAATTTCAAAAGAAGAATTCTCCTCTTAGGAAACATCACATGAAAATTCCATACTTTGTTTCGTTTTCCTCTTCAGTTTCGGCATATTGCCTACCATGGAGAAAAATACCTACGTTGAATGTGGTACTTATTGAGAAATCTCATGATACTAATTCCATACTTTGTTTCGTTTTCCTCTTCAGTTTCGGCATATTGCCTACCATGGAGAAAAATACCTACGTTGAATGTGGTACTTATTGAGAAATCTCATGATACTAATTCCATACTTTGTTTCGTTTTCCTCTTCAGTTTCGGCATATTGCCTACCATGGAGAAGCTGTATCATGAAGGCGTCATGAGAACGAGATGTGATGACTGTCAGTTTGTATGCATTACCCAGACCGACTACTACAGGATACAACATCAGGTAAGAGAACTGTATAGAAGTAGAGAAATACATAGGGGTACCTACCTTTAAAATCTGACCAAGAGAGAGGTAGCCAATGTAGCCATTCATGGAGGTACCTTTCAATGTGACAGCATCACTGAACAAAAAGAACTGGGAGTAAGAAACTCGATTTAAAATTTCGTACCTGTTCTTACGTCGCGGCGACCCGGTGCCGCGGGTTCGATTCCCGCCCAGGGCGGATTTTTCCCCGATGGGGAAACATTCGTTCCTGGATTGGCTGGCTTTCCTCTTTCCTGTCTTCCTTCTCTCTTCGCTCTCCGGGACGAAGGACCTAAAAAAAATGAGTTAAAGTCCCTCTATCAATCCTCAAAAAAAGAGGTTTTTGCGTCAAAATGAAGGGACTTCAACTTTTTTCCCAGGTTATCCAGGTTCGACTGAAGTAAGAGTTATAACAATAAGGAACTAGTGATGATAATACTTAATAATAGTCATAGCAGTAATGATGATAGTTATAATAGTAATCAGAAAGAGATAGATCATGAGAGGCATAGGGGTCATGATGAAAGTTCACATAAGTTTCAGCAATCCAGCATGTTCCAACTCCACATATATGATCATATGAATGATATAATACCTAACAGGGATTTCCAACCTCGATGTGTATGCGGGCCACATGCTGCATTCGCAGTAGAGGAGGAGAACTATCGATAGCACTATCGATAACTATCGATGGTTTTGACTATCGAATGCTATCGATAGTTGAGGCTTGACTATCGATAGTTTTCGATAGTTTTTTTTCTGCACATTTTTCGTTTGTTTTGGTCGTTTTAGAAGTGAAAAGTCAATATTAGCTTGTAAGGTAGCGTCTGCCTTGTAACCATTAGGTCGTGGGTTCGGGGTGTTCACCCGTACTTCCGATTAGAACGAACTTTATCCTAAACATGTAAGGTTTGTTTGTTCTTGGAAAGGTTGGCTATCCTGTCCTCGGTGTCGTATTTCTCTCTTCGATTTCGGGACAATAAGACCTCCGTTGTTACAGTTCCCTCTATCAAACTTTTTTTTTATAATTTTACGGAGAATCTCTCCATTTTTATAATCCGAAAATTGATAGAAAAATGATAAAAAGGTAGGGATAAAGGTAGGGAAAAAGGTAGGGATAAAAAGGAAAAAATGATAGAAGATAGAAAAAAGAAAAAAAAGGACAATTATTACAAACCTCTCCAAAAAGTCCTGGGAACTGGTCTAAAGTCAAGTTCTAGCGATGTGTCACCACATATTTTCTTTCCTTACGGAAAATAGGTCTTTCCTTAAGGAAAATAGAAAATAAAAAATCTGCTCTAAACATCAGATGACCAGATTTTCAAGTTCATACACCATTGAACACTCCTGACCAAGTGAAATAAATCAATACCATCAATATGGTACATACCAATATTACCAATACCAAGTGTATTGTGTACGTATAAAAAGATACTCCACAATTGTCAATATTCCCAGGCCAATTACAAAATTTCCATCTTTAGGAAGACTCTAGCAAGAAGTACCATTGCATTGTGAATGTGATCTGGGTTTGATTGACAGGTTGCTATCGATATATTGACGGGGCGTCGCTTTGTTTCAGATCGATTGCCGCCAAACATTCCTTTACGGATCGAACGAAGTGATTGCAGAGTTTTAAATCGACGATTATGCATTGAGATTAGTTGCTGTTACTGTATAACAGGCAAGGTTTTTGGTGACGGGGCTTTCAGCCTTCATTCGGCGTCAAGTTACCCTCCTCGCTGAAGTAAGAGTTATAACAATAAGGAACTAGTGATGATAATACTTAATAATAGTCATAGCAGTAATGATGATAGTTATAATAGTAATAATAGTAGAGATAGATCATGAGAGGCATAGGGGTCATGATGAAAGTTCACATAAGGTTCAGCTATTCAGCATGTTCCAACTCCACATAATATGATCATATGAATGATATAATACATAACAGGGCTTTCTAACCTCGATGTGTATGCGGGCCACATGCTACATTCGCAGTAGAGGAGGAGAACTATCGATAGCACTATCGATAACTATCGATGGTTTTGACTATCGAACGCTATCGATAGTTGAGGCTTGACTATCGATAGTTTTCGATATTTTTTTCCTGCACATTTTTCGTTTGTTTTGGTCGTTTTAGAAGTGAAAAGTCAATGCAAATAGTCAGCCTTATATTATCCTTACTACTTTAGTTATCCTTACTACTTTTTGTTCAAGCTTTTTTTGTATATAGGTACCTAGCGGCCCATTTTCTCAGTTTCTACAAGTACCAAAGGTCCAATGAGGCCCTGTAGCGGCCCACTTTCTCAGTTTTTACAATAGTCTACAGTTCACCGAACCTTTAGTTATTGTATTTATTAATGTTTGCCGAGATTTTCAGTGACAAGATATCAGCATTGCGTGCTCTAATAAACTTTCCAAGCGAGATATTAAAACATGCACAAGGATAGATGTCGGTATGCATATTATGTTGCATATCACCAACATAGGATGGGTAAAAACTAACGCAGCGTGTTTTTTTTTAAAAAAAAGTTGATATAAAAGGGTCACGAATTCTGGTCAAAATTGCACGTCGGTGAAGGGCATTCACTAGTGAAAATTTTGTAGCCAAAACCAAATGTCAGCCCGGAACAGGGTTGATTGAAAGGCTGGTGACAAGCGCCGACCCCGCGTCTGTACACGGGAAAAGGCGAGGAAAAAAAAAAAGAATTCTGGTCAGAAATACCAGCCTGAAATTCTCCTTGCTAGCTCAACTCTTACTACTTTAGTTATCCTTACTACTTTTTGTTCAAGCTTTTTTTGTATATAGGTACCTAGCGGCCCATTTTCTCAGTTTCTACAAGTGCCAAAGGCCCTATGAGGCCCTGTAGCGGCCCATTTTCTCAGTTTTTACAATAGTCTACAGTTCACCGAACCTCTAGTTATTGTATGTATTAATGTTTGCCGAGATTTTCAGTGACAAGACTGGGTAATGTTTCAAAGTCATAGAGCAGGAAAAATGAGGACCAACGGAATTTTTCTTTTTCTTCTACGACTTCTAGATACCGAGATAAG
>NW_007377882.1:176550-178481 GCF_000475195.1 Diaphorina citri | reverse complement strand
GTAAAAACTAACCCAGCGTGTTAAAAAAAAAAAAAAAAAAAAAAAGTTGATATAAAAGGGTCACAAATTCTGGTCAAAATTGCAAATAGTGAAAATTTTGTAGCCAAATCCAAATGTCAGCCCGGAACAGGGCTGATTGAAAGGCTGGCGACAAGCGCCGACCCCGTCTGTACACGGGGAAAGGCGAGGAAAAAGAAGAAGAATTCTGGTCAGAAATACCAGCCTGAAATTCTCCTTGCTGAAATCCCCCATCAGACCTGGTCCCCCAGCCAGACTAAGCTGGTCTATACTCCCTCTAAGCCCTCCATGTTAACCAGGTCTGACTTTTGTGGTATCTAACTCAACTCTAATAGATCTAGAGAGAGAGAGAGAGAGAGGGAGAGAGAGAGAGAGAGAGAGAGAGAGACTTTCGACGAAGGGCTCAGAAGTCCCTTAATTGAATTGAGCAACTATCATAGGTTGGTGTTACGGGGTTAGCCCAGAAAGCGTAAATCCTAGGAAGCCTAAGATTTCCAGGTAAAACCAAGGATTTCCCAGTAAAAAGTCTAGGATATTTTTGTACTACTACCGTGAATAGTAAGCGCGTTTCAAAGTCATAGAGCAGGAAAAATGAGGACCAACGGAATTTTTCTTTTTCTTCTACGACTTCTAGATACCGAGATAAAGAAATCGATTTGTGATGTTTCAAAGTCATAGAGCAAGAAAAATGAGGACCAACGGAATTTTTCTTTTTCTTCTACGACTTCTAGATACCTACCGAGAAAAATCGATTTAAAAAATACCGCGGTAAATCGTGAACTTTGACGTCACGGCATACGCTCCCGTAGGCGATGACGTCATAATTCATGACTCCCGCTTCCTTTGTTTGTGCGCAAGCGTTTCTGCGCATTTTGACGTGAAATCTGACGTCACAATTCTTTGAACTTTTTAATTAGAACGGCAATTAAAAATTGAATTTTCGACCTTTTAAAGTTACTTTTTCGAAAATTTGACCTCAGATTTGGATTTTCCACAACTTTTTACGTAGGAATCAACCTTTTAATAATAATATTTTCCCAAGTGCAACTGCTCCATTGAGAGACTTTGTGCACTCCATAGAGGAAAAAAAAGGCTTTACCTAAGAAATAACTCCATTTAAGTTTGGTTCGTTAACTTTTTGAGCACCGTGTGGTGTGAAATAAAATCTATTACAGTATGCAGATCTGCGAGCAAATTAAATACAAATAAAATATAAAAAACTTTCAAAGCTAATAATGAGTATAGGTCAGTTCTCTAACCACTTGACAACATTTCAGTGCCGGTTCCTCAATGAACTAATCCGATCCTCAACTAATACAATCCTCTAACTCAGTGTTTCTTAATTAGTTTGGCCCGCGGAACCCTTTTCAAAAGGTGAACATCTTTGCGGAACCCTGAACTTTCAAGTTTGCCCCCCCCCCCACAGTTTCCTCTATCAAACCTCTAAAAAAAGTTGTATAAGATGAAATACCTACCTACCTAGTCTAAGATGGTCGTTTTGAAACTGCATTTTATCTAGTGTATGATTTTTCCAAAATATCTCGCGGAACCCTTGCCGTCAGCTCGCGGAACCCCTAGGTTCCGCGGAACACCAATTAAGAAACACTGGTCTAACTACTAACCCCGAACTAAAATCCGAACTAAACCCTAAACAAATAAAACCTAACAAATTAATACAATTCCTCAACTGAATTCTCAGACGAAAGATTTGAAACAAATCTTTGTTCTTAAGTGGACTACACACATTAGACGGACCGCGTTCCGTCGGAACCAAATTGGTCTGGTCCGGCCCGTGGTCCAGCGGGACCAAAACAAAATTTCGGAAGGACTACACATTACACGGACCCCCGTCCGCCCGGACCATTCAGTTCTGTGTTCTGATTTGTTCTCTGGAGAATGTTTTTTTGATAGTT
>NW_007377882.1:108565-176499 GCF_000475195.1 Diaphorina citri | reverse complement strand
GAGTTGATGGGATATCCTGTGGTCCCATTTTCGTTCAGAATACATAGGGGAACATGGGGCAAAACGGTACATCGGGGCAAAACGATACCCCGCCCTTTTTAGGAGCTAGGAAGTGCTGAGCTCTCTTGGATGGACTAGGAACTATTCCTGCAAGTGTTCTCTTTGGGGGTTTTTTTCGATTTCACTAGTGCTTCATGGTATTTTCGCATGAACAGTACCTATTTTACAGGATGAGGAACATCATTTTGTACCAATAACTCCTGCTTAACACAAGAGTGTTACGTTATTTTTGTCACACACATTGGCTTCAAATGGAAGTTTCTGACAAGAGGAAACTCAGGGAGTTTGATCTCACTAACCACGGAGTTTTCAAAAAGTGCGTTTCTAACAATATACGTTCTTCGAAATTCCGCAAATCGGAATAACTGGGAAACTTTCCATCGCCCTCCGCCGCTGGATCATTCGGACTTCATTCCAACAAGAAAGCAAATATATACAAAAATCTCGAACATAGAAGAATTTTAATCTATTCTAATCCACCAGTGGCGTAGCGTGTATGTATGGCGTGTATGGCGGCCATACAACTCAAAAGTTCACTCTAAGGCCCATAAATATTAATGGCATGTACTGTGATGGGACATGGTAGACCTGTGCATGAGCCCAACACGCCCTACACTTGAATTTAGACCACGCTACACCACTGTAATCCACATAAATCCTACTCGGATCCAGAACATACAACATCATAGCTACTAATCTACTCATGAATATGGTGTCATTTCTGTACAGTAATGATCTGGTCCAGTTGACACTTCGGTTGTACCCGAATCGAGCCTCAATATTTTTCTCAAGCCTCCCTTAGGTAAAGTTGATACAACTAGGTTTGGATAAGTCCTTCTATGGGGACAGAGCGACCGACAGACCGAGTGACAGACACCGAAGCGAATACAATAGTCCGTCCCTTATACCTTTTTATTACTATTGTAATAGTAAAGGGAGGACGGACTAAAAATCCGGGGATTGCATAATACATTGATCCCTGTGAATCGAGGTATTAAGCCAGCCACTCACTATCAGGTAAACCTGACAGGTACGGCTGAAAAGGTCCGTCTGTCAAGTCTACCTGATAGTGAGTAGCTAGCCTAAGTTTGGAATCCCTCTCCCTGACAATTCATGGCTTTTTTTTTATTATTATTTAAGAGGTTTGACAGAGGGAACTGTAACTGCTATGGTCTTATCCTCCCGAAATCGAAGAGAGAAGGAAGACAGGATAGGAGAAAGCCAGCCGTTCCGAGAACGAACATTATCCCATCAGGATAAAATCCGCCTCGGGCGGGAATCGAACCCGCGGCCTAGCGCTTACAAGGCAGACGCACTACCAACTAAGCTAACTAGGCTGGCACGACCTGAGCCTAGACCTCGAACCATCGACCTGAGCCTAGACCTCGAACCATCGACCTGAGCCTAGACCTCGAACCATCGACCTGAGCCTAGACCTCGAACCATCGACCTGAGCCTAGACCTCGAACCATCGACCTGAGCCTAGACCTCGAACCATCGACCTGAGCCTAGACCTCGAACCATCGACCTGAGCCTAGACCTCGAACCATCGACCTGAGCCTAGACCTCGAACCATCGACCCAATCCTAGACTTTGGACCATCGACCCAATCCTATACTTTGGACCATCGACCCTCGTACCAGGGTGTCCATAACGGAGCTTAGAACCTCCTGCTTTTTGAGATACACTTGAGACTTGAGGATCCTCGCATCAAAGAATCATGCTAGTCGGATCAATGTCGGGCGGTCGCGCGACTTTTCCGCCACTCTGTTCGTCGTATTCTAATAAAGTGACAAGTTGAAATGTTCTCACAAGTTTACACTGCCAGATCTAACTACAGAACTACTTTCTATGCTCGTAAAAATCAATCACATTATCTTATGACTGTAAGCTGGGTTTGTACAAGGTGGTTTTTTGTGGCGATTCCAGCAGACCGAATGGCAGGCGATGGAATGGAGCAGATGCAAATGGGTAAAAATTATAAATAAATGGTCGATTCCTATGTAAAAAGTTGGGAAAAATCCAAATCTGAGGTCGAAACTCCGAAAAAATATCTGTAAAAGGTCGAAAATTCAATTTTTGTTTTCCGTTCTAATGAAAGAGTTCAAATATGTGTGATATCAGACTTTACGCAGTTGTTTTTTCGTCCGTTAGGTAGCGCCACTATGCAAGCGCGCTAGCGGAGGAGCAGAAAGAACTCCGCAGAAACGTATGTGCACAAACACATTAATGCGTTCCCTGCGAGGGAGCTTTGCTCGGGACATTTGATTTGACGTCATCGCCTACGGGAGCGTATGCCGTGACGTCGAAGTTCACGATTTACCGGTATCTGTGCCTGGCAATCACTGACTGTTCGGTGGTAGAAAACATCGCAAGCATTAGCTTCGCCAATTGGTTCTTGTGTACAGGGTGAGTCCACGACTCGTGGTATGCTTGATTGGATTCCCCCACCGACAAAAATTTGGACTCGCTTTTGGATTGCAAATATTTCAACGAGTTACTTTCTGGTGTTCTCGTGTTGACCCAGCACCTAAATGGGAAGTATTGTGTCTCTTCTCGCCAATCTGATGAGAGGCATACTACGGGATGGGCATGCTACGACACAGATCACGAGAGTCTAATGTAGCAGTTGTTTCATTGCTACGAAATATTTTTTTTTTCTTTTTAACCCAGAGTGTTATTTCTGGCATAACCCATTTTGCATAAATAAATAAAAACGTCTCCAATGTAGAGCACAATTTCCCTAGCTCCCATGGACGCAGTGCCCGAGGGTCTCATAAACAAGTACCCTTGCTCCTGATCTCTTGATATATTATGAACTACCTCATGTCAAAATGTACCCCGGGGCGACGAATAATAGCACCTATAATACGAGCACCTATATTCTAATGTACAAGCACTCCTCTGTTTACTCAGATCAGGCAGTTTCTTGTGCCTAAAACCATGGGATTCTGAACGTATAGTACTAATTGACGGTAAGAGACTACAAGGCCCGGATTCGATTACCGGACATAGAATGGGAGCTAGCGCTCACAAAATTACCACGTGAGCCAGGTCAGTGTTTTCGTGAGCCTTATCGTTTACTCCTGCCTCATGAGATACAAAACTTTTGACCTGTAGCTTTGATCCGGAAAGGTGGATAATCACAGAAACTCGAAGTCTCATTGGACAAATCAGGACTTTATCCAAATAAGTACAACTGTTTCAAAAATCGAAAAAGGTCTAAAATTTACTTCATATAGTCACATAGTGTTAGAAGAGTACATGGATGAAACATCTCAACCAACCTGAGTGGGCCGAGAAAAGCCAGAAGTACGCGATGGCCCAGATGATCACCCATCCTGATACTAGCCACGCTTAACAATACTTAACTTCAGAGATCCTTTGAGAAATGGACCATTCAAGGTGCTATCGCCTCTGTTGCAATTCATTGTTGTAATCCTAGGAGAGATAATTGCTCTAATGATTCGAACAAATTAGACATTTAGGCTCCTAGGTTGTTAGATTACATGGATGAAACATCTCAACCAACCTGAGTGGGTCGAGAAAAGCCAGAAATACGCGATGGCCCAGATGATCACCCATCCTGATACTAGCCACGCTTAACAATACTTAACTTCAGAGATCCTTTGAGAACTGGAGCATTCAACGTGTCATCGCCACTGTTGCAATTCATTGTTGTCTCAACCAACCTGAGTGGGCCGAGAAAAGCCAGAAGTACGCGATGGCCCAGATGATCACCCATCCTGATACTAGCCACGCTTAACAACACTAACTTAACTTTAGAGATCCTTTGAGAACTGGAGCATTCAAGGTGCTATCGCTATTACTGTTGCAATTCATTGTTGTAATCCTAGGAGAGATAATTGCTCTAATGATTCGTACAAATTAGACATTAGGCTCCTAGGTTCCTTTTCATCTTCTTTCTCAAGGGCTTCGTCCAGGCCTGAGTTTTCTGCAGCATCACCTGCTCTATGACTTTGAAACATCACCCAAGTAAGCGCAACTGTTCTATTCACACTCTACAGTAGCAGTTAGTGACCAAACGAAGCGAGGTTTATGTTTATAACTCTTTTTTCCGCAAGATTGACTATGTAAGATACTATTTTGGTGTAAAGTACTAAGTTGTTTTTCCTTTCGAAAAGGAAAACGATTCCGGTGGCGCGCCATCTTGGATTTTCTATGGTTTTTTGAAGAGGTTTGATAAAGAGAACTGTAACTGCTAAGGTCTTATCGCCACGAAAGCGAAGAGTGAAGGAAGACAGGATCAGAGAAAGCCAATCCTTCCCAGAACGAACCTTATCCTTTCAGGATTCAGGATAAATCCGCCCCAGGCGAGAATCGAACCTAGGCTGGAATAGAAACAGGAGAAACCGCGAAAGTGTTAAGTCCTTTTCAAGTCCAAAGTTATCAAGTCCGAACTAACATCATCTAACATGACATAGGATATGCTACAGAAGTAAACATGACATGGGTTATGTTCCGCAGGAGCTAATAAATTTGATTCTTATCAACTTCTTGCTTCTTCTGGCAGAATGTGCCAGCTCGAGTTAGTACCTAGAGGTGGTTACCATCAGAATCTCTCTCCCAGACTCAAAGACTTTGAGTCTTTGAGTTTCTATGCCAGTCTGAAGTTATGAACCAAAGACTAAGTCTCCGTAGAGTATTGACTATTGAATATCCAAGGCCCTGCACTCACGGGTCGTAGTTATCTTATTTCTTACCTCAAAAAGATGATTGGTTCACCGTTTTTGTCACTTTTTTCGTAGCGACTCATGTGATCTGTGTCGTATTAGCATGGCGAAATGGCCATTGTACAGGACATACCGTAGTATGTCTCTCATCAGATGGGCGAGAAGAGACACAATGCTTCCCATTTAGGTGCTGGGTCAACACGAGAACACCAGAAAGTAACTCGTTGAAATATTTGCAATCGAAATACGAGTGCAAATTTTTGTCCATGGTGGGGATCAAACCCGAGACCTTCTGCATGGCAAGCAAGCGCGTTACCATTGGGCTGACGGTGTGAACGTGCTGGAATTTTATCCTCAATATAATTTGAGAATTTGACCACAATAATAGTAGTAGTCTACTGCTGGAGTAAAGGGACTTTTCAGTCCTATTCGAGCAGTATAAATAAGCACTATTATTAGTATTATTATACACAAGGACGTAATTGGCGAGTAAAGTCTGCAATGTACGCAATCAGTATTTCACCTTTTTCCTTCCTGACACGATTACAAACGAGTTGGTCGCAAGTAGTTCTTCGTCCAGTTTACGTCTCTTTCTCTCAGTTTTATTGCTCATCAGAACGAAATTAAAAAGTAACAAATCAACTAGCTATAGTACTCTAACTACTGAGGTGTACCCTATCCTATACAATATACATAGTACCTACAGCTCTTTACTTATTTCTGACTTCTGACAAATCTGACTTACAATGTATGTACAGTCAATAGAGAATAATTTACGAACCACTTACGCTAATCCGGTAGGATTTTGCGACAAGTCGGAGTGGTGCGGCGGTACGCCAAGTAGTCTCTCTGCGTGCGCTCAAATGTATACGTTTCGACTTGCTTGAACAGCAGATGTGAATACATACTCTCATTCAATCGCCAATTCGTTACGTCAAAAAGAATATTTTGACTCTACTGTCTACTGTGACTGGTGCGTAATCAAGAGATTTGCACTATACTCCTTCCTACACTGTACGAGTCGTAGGTACTTAATATGTATAGTGGAAAATGGGCTTTACTGAACTTATGAAATTTAAATTGAGGCAAAGTGAGTCACTGAGTCTGAATGTAAAGTAGCATCTCTTACTATGGTCAGACAATGTCCACCGGCCACCAAAATCATCTGATCTTATGTCCACCACTCGGTGTTATACGGACTGACCGTAAGTGGTGGGCATTACGCCAACTTTAACAATAAATCGTCCAATCGATGTGGACGGTTTCGGTGAACTGTAGTATGGCAGACGCACCTGAATTGAGGCAAAGGCACATGTCAATACGCCTTTTGACGGTAGACAGCGGGATATTCGCTACAAAGTCCACAACTACTGGGTTTGGCTGCATTCCGTACCATTCCTCCAGCTGTCTATAGTTACTCTTACGACTTATACTTTGTTCCTTTGTCCAGAGGCTTCTCAACTTGGCAGAATCACACTCGCTCTGCGCCAACCAAGTTTACAAACTCTACAACTTGGACACGACTTTAAGCGGATTACACACGAGTCTCAAATCGTCCCGAAATCGAAGAGAGGAGGACATTGTAGGAGAAAGCCAGTCGTTCCGAGAACGAATTTTATTATACTTATTTCTGACTTCTGACAAATCTGACTTACAATGTATGTACAGTCAATAGAGAATAATTTACGAACCACTTACGCTAATCCGGTCGGATTTTGCGACATGTCGGAGTGGTGCTACGGTACGCCAAGTAGTCTCCATGCGTGCGCTCAAATGTATATACGTTTCGACTTCCTTGAACAGCAGATGTGAATACATACTCTCATTCAATCGTCGATTCGTTACGTCAGGAAAAATATTTTGACTCTACTGTGACTGGAGCGTAATCAAGATACTCCTACACTTTACGAGTCGTAGGTACATAATATGTATGGTGGAAAATGGGCTTTACAGAACTTATGAAATTTAAATTGAGGCAAAGTGAGTCACTGAGTCTGAATGTAAAGTAGCATCTCTTGCTATGGTCAGACAATGTCCACCGGCCACCAAAATCATCTGATCTTGTGTCCACCATTTGGTGTTATACGGACTGACCGTAAGTGGTGGGCATTACGACAACTTTATCAATAAATCGCTCTTACACGGAGATGAAGACGAAAACATCAAATAGAGACGAGTGGCGATCTACAAACCAATCCTAGGATTGACAAACATGATGATGATTAAATCCAAGTCCAACCCTGAAGAGATTGCACCTAGACAGTTAGGATTATACACAAACATAGACATGTACCTATGTATAATTGTACATATAAATTTGTATCTTGTAGAATGAAAGACATGCAAAACATTTCTCCACAACCATCACCTGACGACTGAACATGTCTGGATGATCCTGAAGTCTGAACCCAGAAGGTATGAGAGGATGTAAGGTACCTATAGGCAATGTTAGGCCGACTACACCAACTAAGCTAACTAGGCTGGGGGAAAAAATGAAAGAAGCATATAGATTTTGTCAACACCTATCATGTCCACTAACTAGGATAAAATCCGCCCCGGGCGGGAATCGAACCCGCAGCCTAGCGCTTACAAGGCAGACGCACTACCAACTAAGCTAACTAGGCTGGGGGAAAAAATGAAAGAAGCATATAGATTTTGTCAACACCTATCATGTCCACTAACTTTTTTTTTTAAAATTTTTTTCTTCTTTTCCCTTTTTTTATCACAAAATAAAGTTAGTGGACAGAGCGTACTAACTTTGCTAACTACATCTCTGTTAGTGGAACAGTTGTGCTTGTTGGATTGATTGAATATCTATGTTCTGTTTTCATGAACACGGGTCATAAATTTGACAAAATTCCCCTTTTACAATATCCCGCCATCTTCCTACACTACGAGACTTTGAAATCGGGCGAAATAAGGCCTCTCACACAAGCGTCCTAACCATTGCGGACACGTTCACACCGTCAGCCCAATGGTAACGTGATTGCTTGCCATGCAGAAGGTCTCGGGTTAAATCCCCACCATCGACAAAAATTTGCACTCGTATCACACTCTCTCTGCGCCAACCAAGTTTACAAACTCTACAACTTCTACACGACTTTAAGCGGATCACACACGGGTCTCAAATCGTCCCGAAATCGAAGAGAGGAGGACATTGTAGGAGAAAGCCAGTCGTTCCGAGAACGAACCTTATTGGATCTGTTTTGGGTAAAGTTCGCCCCGTGCGAAAGTTCAACCCGCGCCCTAGCTAATCTGGCTATCTTCATATCCGAGGACCACTCTCTCAGTCTCTCTTGATATAAATCTTGAGCGATCTCCTCGAATACTATTCAGAACTATCGGATCACCTTTTAAGTGACGTGGCTTTTACCATCTATTCGGTGACCGCATTCCCACCTACCCACATTAACTTTCAGCCTGAGTGGGACTGGAAAAGCCCGCAGCACTCAACTGATGGTCATTGGTCACCCATCCGACTATTAACCTCGGGGAACATTCCTTAACTTAAATTACCCCTTGAGAACTGGTGCCTTCCACGTGCTTTCCATCACTAACTTTGGTTATTCCAGAAGAACAACACTCTTGCTTAAAGCTCGTGAGCAAAGCTCCTCACTCGGGTTTCTCTCGCGTACACCAGATTTTTACAAGAATATTCCTCGTACATGAGTATAAAATATGTAAATATATTGGTAAATATATCTATATAAAATATGTAAATATAATACACGGGTCTAGTCATGTATTCGAATTACATGATACGTATCATAATTTACAATCAGGTTATGTCCAGAAGAACTGTTTGAGCTTCGGAATGATGCTGCAGAAAACTCAGGCCTGGACGAAGCCCTTGAGAAAGAAGATGAAAAGGAACCTAGGAGCCTAATGTCTAATTTGTACGAATCATTAGAGCAATTATCTCTCCTAGGATTACAACAATGAATTGCAACAGTAATAGCGATAGCACCTTGAATGCTCCAGTTCTCAAAGGATCTCTAAAGTTAAGTTAGTGTTGTTAAGCGTGGCTAGTATCAGGATGGGTGATCATCTGGGCCATCGCGTACTTCTGGCTTTTCTCGGCCCACTCAGGTTGGTTGAGATGTTTCATCCATGTACTCCAACCCTATGTGACTATATATGATATATATGAAGTAAATTTTAGACCTTTTTCGATTTTTGAAACAGTTGCACTTCTTTGGATAAAGTCCTGATTTGTCCAATGAGACTTCGAGTTTCTGTGATTCCCCACCTTTCCGGATCAAAGCTACAGGTCAAAAGTTTTGTATCTCATGAGGCAGGAGTAAATGATAAGGCTCATGAAAACACTGACCTGGCTCACGTGGTAATTTTGTGAGCGCTAGCTCCCGGTCTATGTCCGGTAATCGAATCCGGGCCTTGTGGTCTCTTACCGTCAATTAGTACTATACGTTCAGAATCCCATGGTTTTAGGCACAAGAAACTGCCTGATCTGAGTAAATAGAGGAGTGCTTGTACATTACAATATAGGTGCTCGTATTATAGGTGCTATTATTCGTCGCCCCGGGGTATATTTTGACATGAGGTAGCTCATATCGAGAGATCATGAGCAAGGGTACTTGTTTATGAGACCCACGGGCACTGCGTCCATGGGAGCTAGGGAAATTGTGCTCTACATTAGAGACGTTTTTTATTTATTTATGCAAAATGGGTTATGCCAGAAATAACACTCTGGGTTAAAAAGAAAAAAAAAGTTTTTATTTCGTAGCAATTAAACAACTGCTACATTAGACTCTCGTGGTCTGTGTCGTAGCATGCCCATCCCGTAGTATGCCTCTCATCAGATTGGCAATAAGAGACACAATACTTCCCATTTAGGTGCTGGGTCAACACGAGAACACCAGAAAGTAACTCGGTGAAATATTTGCAATCCAAAAGCGAGTCCAAATTTTTGTCGATGGGGGAATCCAATCAAGCATACCACGAGTCGCGGACTCACCCTGTACACAAGAACCAATTGGCGAAGCTAATGCTTGCGATGTTTTCTACCACCGAACAGTCAGTGATTGCCAGGCACAGATAAAACGATGACATGAACAGATAATCCCGAGCCAATGATAAAGACAACAACACAAATACAGAGCGGAGCGATTTCTTCGTCTGAGATAACGTCAAAGAGAAAAAAAAATCAGAAAGAATTCAGATCATTAATTAGGGCCAGTGATTAATTAATCAAAGCGACCTGGCCACCTGTCAACGCGACGTCAACGCTGTCTTCCCAAGTCTGGCGTGTCGTAAATCAAACAGATAAATGATGACCCTTGCAGCAAGCCTTGCTAAGTGCTCTTTAAACTCGTACTAAGTGTTCCTGCCTTCTCAACGCTTGTCACTAAAGTGTTCCTACCTTCTCAGAGCTTGTCACGTTTGACAACCCTGAGACCCGCATCTAATTAACGGTGTCGGGACGCGATTATGTCGAATACTTTTGTCACGTCGAACACTGAACGAAAAGAACGAAAAGTGGTAAGCTAAACAGATAAATGATGACCCTTGCAGCAAGCCTTACCTTGCTTAGTGCTTTCTAAGCTTGTACTAATGGTAGGTTTCACCAACGTACTTTTTAGTCCCAAACAGCGTGTTACATTACCTAAAGTTTGACAACCCTGAGAGCCGCATCTAATTAGCGATGCCGGGACGGGATCCTATCACTCTCCGAACGAACGAGATTATGTCGAACGCTTTCGTCACGTCGAACGCTGAATCTGGTGCCAAATTGAGCGCCCATGACCTTTAAATTTTACTCCTGCCTTCTCAACGCTTGTCACTAAAGTGTTCCTACCTTCTCAGAGCTTGTCACGTTTGACAACCCTGAGACCCGCATCTAATTAATGGTGTCGGGACGCGATTATGTCGAATACTTTTGTCACGTCGAATACTGAACGAAAAGTCTTTTGCGTGGTAAGCTAAACAGATAAATGATGACCCTTGCAGGATTGTTATAACTCTTACTTCAGTCGAACCTGGATAACCTGGGAAAAAAGTTGAAGTCCCTTCATTTTGACGCAAAAACCTCTTTTTTTTTGAGGATTGATAGAGGGACTTTAACTCATTTTTTTTAGGTCCTTCGTCCCGGAGAGCGAAGAGAGAAGAAAGACAGGAAAGAGGAAAGCCAGCCAATCCAGGAACGAATGTTTCCCCATCGGGGAAAAATCCGCCCTGGGCGGGAATCGAACCCGTGGCACCGGGTCGCTGCGACGTAAGAACAGGTACGAGCCATGCTCTAACGACCGAGCTATCGGTGCTGGCAAAAACCTCTTTAAACAGGAAAATTAAGCCTCTATATCTTATGCAGAAATGACTCTCTTTCACAAGGGGCTCGCGAGTCCATTGCACATTGTCATGCCAGATTTCCTTTCTCCCTATCCTGTGTTCACATGGACTTCTATAAAGCAGGATTGAAAATTGGGAACCTCTTTAGGAACCTTTTTAAGCTGGAAAGCTCTATAGCCAGGATAATATTGCCAGTCAACTGGATTCCTGCCTATCCAGGTTTGACTGTACTTCAACCAAGAGTATATGGATGTTGGGAGAGTATGTGGATAAGGAATCGAGTCATGCAGTCCCATTGTTTTGCCATATTTGAGACGGATTTGATCCGCTTTGACCCCGTATCCATCACGTTTCAAGAAGATGAACTCTTTGAGCAGCCAACTGGATTCCTGCCTATCCAGGTTTGACTGTACTTCAACCAAGAGTATTTTTTGGGTACTTTTCCATCGGAATAGGACTCTATCTCGAAAAAAATTTTCATTTGGTTGAGCCCCTATAATTTTCGCGGGCAGCCATTTTTTCGTGATGACGTCAGTTCATGTGTCAGTTCGTGATGACGTCAGTTCATGTGTAAACCATGGCTGTTTCAACGTTATTTTTTTTGTGACCTTTTAGCGACATTTTAGGGGATTTAGGTACCGTTTTGGATGTTTTTGAGTGCGCCAATGTACTTTTTGGGTACTTTTACATCGGAATAGGACTCTATCTTGAAAAAAATTGTCATTTGGTTGAGCCCCTATAATTTTCGCGGGCAGCCATTTTTTCGTGATGACGTCAGTTCATGTGTCAGTTCGTGATGACGTCAGTTCATGTGTAAACCATGGCTGTTTCAACGTTATTTTTTTTTGCGACCTTTTAGCGACATTTTAGGGGATTTAGGTACCGTTTTGGATGTTTTTGAGTGCGCCAATGTACTTTTTGGGTACTTTTACATCGGAATAGGACTCTATCTTGAAAAAAATTGTCATTTGGTTGAGCCCCTATAATTTTTGCGGGCAGCCATTTTTTCGTGATGACGTCAGTTCATGTGTGAGTTCGTGATGACGTCAGTTCATGCGTAAACCCTGGCTGTTTCAACGTTATTTTTTTTTTGTGACCTTTTAGCGACATTTTAGGGGATTTAGGTACCGTTTTGGATGTTTTTGAGTGCGCCAATGCACTTTTTGGGTACTTTTCCATCGGAATAGGACTCTATCTCGAAAAAAATTGTCATTTGGTTGAGCCCCTATAATTTTTGCGGGCAGCCATTTTTTCGTGATGACGTCAGTTCATGTGTCAGTTCGTGATGACGTCAGTTCATGCGTAAACCATGGCTGTTTCAACGTTATTTTTTTTGCGACCTTTTAGCGACATTTTAGGGGATTTAGGGACCGTTTTGGATGTTTTTGAGTGCGCCAATGCACTTTTTGGGTACTTTTACATCGGAATAGGACTCTATCTCGAAAAAAATTTTCATTTGGTTGAGCCCCATTAAAGCCATGAATTGTTAGGGAGGGATTCCAAACTTAGGCTAGCCACTCACTGTCAGGTAGAGTTGACAGACGGACAGCCGTACCTGTCAGGTCTACCTGATAGTGAGTGCCTGGCTTAATACCTCGATTCACAGGGATCAATGTATTATGCAATCCCCGGATTTTTGTATCAACTTTACCTTAGGGAGGCTTGAGAAAAATATTGAGGCTCGATTCGGGTACAACCGAAGTTTCAACTGGACCAGATCATTACTGTAGAGAAATGACACCATATTCATGAGTAGATTAGTAGCTATGATGTTGTATGTTCTGGATCCGAGTACGATTTATGTGGATTAGAATAGATTAAAATTCTTCTATGTTCGAGATTTTTGTATATATTTGCTTTCTTGTTGGAATGAAGTCCAAATGATCCAGCCGCGGAGGGCGATGGAAAGTTTCTTAATAGTTATTTCGATTTGCGGAATTTCGAAGAAGTATATTGTTAGAAACGCACTTTTTGAAAACTCCGTGGTTAGTGAGATCAAACTCCCTGAGTTTCCTCTTGTCAGAAACTTCCATTTGAAGCCAATGTGTGTGACAAAAATAACGTAACACTCTTGTGTTAAGCAGGAGTTATTGGTACAAAATGATGTTCCTCATCCTGTAAAATAGGTACTGTTCATGCGAAAATACCATGAAGCACTAGTGAAATCGAAAAAAACCCCCAAAGAGAACACTTGCAGGAATAGTTCCTAGTCCATCCAAGAGAGCTCAGCACTTCCTAGCTCCTAAAAAGGGCGGGGTATCGTTTTGCCCCGATGTACCGTTTTGCCCCATGTTCCCCTATGTATTCTGAACGAAAATGGGACCACAGGATATCCCATCAACTCTTACTGATGTTTATAAAGTGGACTACACATTAGACGGACCGCGTCCGTCGGACCAAATATGAAACACCTTTCTCCAGAGACAAATCAGAACAGACTGATGGTCCGGCGGACGGGGTCCGTGTAATGTGTAGTCCTTCCAAATTTTGTTTTGGTCCGCTGGACCACGGCGGACCAGACCAATTTGGTCCGACGGACGCGGTCCGTCTAATGTGTAGTCCACTTAAGAACAAAGATTTGTTTCAATCTTTCGTCTGAGAATTAGTTGAGGATTGTATTATTTGTTAGGTTTATTTGTTAGGTTTAGTTCGGATTTTAGTTCGGGGTTAGTAGTTAGAGCAGTGTTTCTTAATTGGTGTTCCGCGGAACCTAGGGGTTCCGCGAGCTGACGGCAAGGGTTCCGCGAGATATTTTGGAAAAATCATACACTAGATAAAATGCAGTTTCAAAACGACCATCTTAGACTAGGTAGGTAGGTATTTCATCTTATACAGCTTTTTTTAGAGGTTTGATAGAGGGAACTGTGGGGGTGAAGGCCTTATCCCCCCCCCCCCCCCTCCCTCCTAAATACGGCCCTGAGTAGGCACGTCTTAAGTTTAGCCTTATACGTACACACATAAGGAATGGGAATAAATTTGATAAGTAATTTTAGATAAGAGCCTATACTCAATTCTCTTTAGTAGATTTTGCTATAAAAAAAAACTCGAGTTCTTACAAACGAAAGTCTGGTATGAAAATGTTCAAAAAACTGAAAAGCTGCCAATTTTTTTTCTCCCTCTCTACTTATTTCATTAAAAATAATAATAATAATAATAATAATAATACATTGTAGCCTAGTGCCTGGGTATGTTCATTTAAATCTATCTATGAGCCATGTGTATCAAAGTGTATTATCGTATTATCATATCGATTGATTACAATCCCAATGTTATCTGCTTTGGGTAGGCGTTCGGGTATTTACCTTACCTATCCAAATTATAAACTACATCCTATTGAGGCATGAGGCATCCACAACACCAATAAATGAAGTTTTGGTTTTTGTAAAAAAAAGGTCGACGTTTTAGAGGTCACAACATGAGGAAATACCTAATTTAAATTTAGGATTTTTAGGCACAATGTCAACCCATGGTGCTATTATTAGACGAGCCCTCCAAATGCGCCACTCTGGGTAATATTTTAATTTTATCTGCGAGGGCTGTTAGAGAGGAGGACAAAAATTTTCAAAAATGTTCACAGGTGAAAATGGTTTTTTTTTTTGTGAATAATTAACAGCCCCAGCACAAGAAGGGGAGGTTGCGCTTTTTTATACCAATAGCTAGAAACACGGTTTTTGTCCCATAAAAAAAAAGAAGTTTGGACAAATGGGTAGGTACCTCAAGGGATGCTATCCCCGTACGTAGATCCCATGAAATAATCCATTTAGGTACTAGCTATGTCGCTGTCGTCTATTTGTGATATCTGAGAATATAGGTAAATAGGGTATTAACTATATAAGTATAGATAGATATTATATGAGATATTATAATAGACCAGTGTTTCTTAATTGGTGTTCCGCGGAACCTAGGGGTTCCGCGAGCTGACGGCAAGGGTTCCGCGAGATATTTTGGAAAAATCATACACTAGATAAAATGCAGTTTCAAAACGACCATCTTACACCCATATTTATGAACAAAATGCTGGCTCTTAAGTTCGTGCTAAGCATAGTCTCAAGGCATTTGATTGGTCAATTTTGACTTGAGGCTGATCTAAGAACGATCATTCTTGTTCATAAATACGAGTGTTAGACTAGGTATTTCATCTTACACAGCTTTTTTTAGAGGTTTGATAGAGGGAACTGTAACATCTAAGGTCTTATTGTCCCGAAATCGAAGAGAGAAGAATGACAGGATAGGAGGAAACACAGCTTTTTTTAGAGGTTTGATAGAGGGAACTGTAACAAAGAAAACTTGTTGTATTTTTATAATAAGGGGGGTGGGAGTGGGGAGTGCAATCTTGAAAGTTCAGGGTTCCGCAAAGATGTTCACCTTTTGAAAAGGGTTCCGCGGGCCAAACTAATTAAGAAACACTGCTCTAACCTATTGATATACGGTATTCTATGTACTCTAACCTATTGATATACAGTATTCCATGTACTCTAACCTATTGATTCTCTCCCCCAGGATGTCTAGCTAAATTCTCACAGAGGCGTGGCTATCAGCAACGTATGTTCCTATTGTACTCGGACCTATTGATATACGGAATTCGGGCGGGACGTGATATAGGGTGATGAAAATTATAAAAAAAATTAAAATTTTATTAAAATTAAAGCACTCCCACTCATAATAAGGAACAAACTAAAACGAAGAGTCGCGCGACACGTTTCCACTGGCATTGCTACGCGACATTCCTTTGACTCATACGTCTACCTACGACCTTTGTGAAATTAGTTAGAAGGACGTAAAAAGTTAAAGTAAACATTTATTTTATTTTAACTATAAGGGAGCCTTCATAGAAAGTACATCATGTAACATGGGTACCTAGAGGCTATCTTTCAGGTGGTTGGTTACATGTTAAAAACTGAGTACATACTACATATTCGACTAAATAATGTTGTATTACTACGTATTGGACAGTGTCCAAACGAACTGGTACCTCTACCTCCTAAATACTATTCCCTATTATCTACTTACAATTTCTCCATAACAAGCTCTTTTCAAATCTACATCTATCTAATAAAAATACATATGTAGATGTAGGTAGGTATTATATTCTTTTCATTTTCGTCAGCCAGTTTTTTTTTTTTTTTTTTTTAGAAAGACTCAAGATGAGAGCTACAGCCACGTTATGCATAATATTTTATTCTAATGTCATTATCCAAATACATGATGTATTACATATTTACATACAATACGAACATAATGTATTTCAAGCCAAGAACAAGAATTTAGCCTTTTTCCATATGCAAAGAAAAATTGAAAAATCCTCTCACGTAACTCAGAAACTTGTGCCAAACTTTGTTCTGGAAACTTTTCCAAAAAAGACCACGAATTCGTCGAAAATCTGAAGAAAGTTCTTTCTGTTTTTTACTTAAATGGAAAAAATATATTCCAAACATTTTTGAATGTTAAATTCACAAAGTTTTACATAAAAATCTTTCACTGATGCTTTGTTGATATACAAGGTGCACTGTGATGACAAGTTTTAGGTATTGTACTCTGAAGTAAACACTCTTCAATTACCTACATATTAGTCTTCTAAGTATCTAAGTGCATAGCTTCAGAGTTGACTCTAAAATTTATCTAAGTACAGTAAAAAAAAAAAAAAAAATAAAAAAAATAAAAAAATTGTTAGGCACAACACTTTCGAAGTGAGGAATTAAATTGAATAGAATATACATCCTGTTAGACACACTACTTGTGACGAATTAAAATACATATAATATCATCTCCTCGAAAAATCTATCACATAGACAAGGTGTGTGTGATAAATTGATAATGCCACAATAACATTTAACTGATCTACAAAGTCTTTATCAAAACACCCTGTAAAACCGACAAGAAAACTGTCAATTTTCAGACATGTCGTTCACAGAGATTTTTTTTCTTGTCGACTTTAATAGAGGGCAAACTAGAAATACTCTATAGTTCTGCACCAGGAGGAAAATGTGACCTTTATCAGTTAGTTATCACTAACAGCTGTGCTCAGTCATCATGCGTATATTATTTTTATTTTTTGTGATAGTAAGTTAAGTGAGTGATTTTGTTTTATTTTTGTTTTTTTTTTTTCTAAATATAAAAATTTCTATTTTATCTGCCTAAATAATTTGTTTATTTCAAACAACTCTAGGGTCTAAAAGTAGCCTTATTATTGTAAAACGCAGTGTAAATATCTTGTAACCCCCAAAACAAGAAAAATTGTTAAATATATCGATATATCGGCGATATATCGATATATTTCCCCCGATATATCGATATCGATATATTTGAGGGGCCGATATATCGATATATCGATTTATCGATATATTTGCAACTCATTTACATCCCTACTTTGATCCGGACGGACTTTCATCGGATAGAAGTCGCATGGTCGCACGACTTTTTTTCGTCGCGCGGCAAAAATCGCGTTGGTGGAAATCCACCTTAAGGTCCGTAAGTTTCCGGTCTGACCTACTTAGAGACAGTTTAAGGGAGCCGTAATATTTTTATTATTTTTATATTGTTGTTTGATGAGTTCAACCCCTCCACAATAAAGCATTGACTCTTAGCAACTATTGCTTGCTGTCAAAACTGAAATTGGACATCGGACTTGTAGAAGAGGAGATTTGGTCGGATGATGAGCTTCAGACAGCCTTTAGCGACGAGCTCTCAAAAAAATATTTACTTACAGGGACAAAAATGGTTTTAAAGAGATCTGATGAGTACTTTGGGCCTAAAAAAGAATACACTTTTAAATAGGTATGCTGGATTTTTCACTTTCACATCCCTTCTGGGTGAGGCTGGAAACTTATGGACCTTACTACTTAAGTATTACTAAAATACAATACTTGTACATGTAGGTGGTACAATTCCTCTTTTGAACTTTGGATTTTTCTTTGGATTTATAGTGGTAGGTAATGTAGACTGAAGTTTAGTAGGTAATTTCTAGCTTCCCACTCCCCACTTTTTAATTTTGAGTAATTCAATGGTTCAGTGTTCCTCAGGTCTCAAGTGCAAACTTATAATTACTCCATGGTTAGGTACTTGTAGGCAATTTGACAAACCATCTTAATTGCTAGGAATTTTCCTTGAAATATGATTTGCTGTTCTCTATCCTTGTTACTACAAACAGTTCTTTATCAATATCTGATAGAACATCTCTGAGGTATTCCACTAAATCTTCTTCTCTACCAATATGCTCTGGGTTATCCAATTTTGAATCTAAATTATAATAAATTCCATTGATATTTCTTACAGTTAGCCAATGTCGTCTTTTGATGGGTGTAGGAACATATTTACCTATTTTGAACTGACTAGGAATATTTAATATGTAGCCTTCTACTTTTTGCTGATCAATACATTTTGGGTCTTTCCGCCTATCAAACCAATTACTCTCAAAACCCTTCTTCTGCAATGCTGTCATTATTACATTGATATCATAGTTACCAAGACCCAGTATACTCCGGTGAGGGTTCAACCAGGTCTGTGGAGATAGGTTTATACATATTTCATCCAAGTCTGCTTTGGAAAAGGTCTTTGGGTTTTGAAAAAGGTTGTTGAGAGCATGTAAAGCACATAATTCCTTCATTTGCTTCTCATGGTAGATGATCTCTTGAGCTTCAGGTGAGTTGTCCATGAATATGAGATGATTGGGTCAGGTCTTGGTTTAATGTTCATTTATTATTTTTTTTCTGCAAATATACAAGAGAAGAAATAAATTGGCAAAAATATCTTAAATTTCATTCACATTTGCCGATACTGTCAAAAACTTCTTTACCTAACAGAAAACAGTCCCAAACCTCACCAGGTATCTAAAATCCAAAGAAAAAGAAAAGAAAATTTACCATTTAATCTGAAGTCTTATCAACAGGTTGATAGGTAGGTAGGTAGGTACAAAATGACTTAAAATACAATCGCCTACCTTGAGCTCTAGGAAGCTAGGATCCTCGCCTATTAGCTTTTCACAGAAAATTTTGCACACAGTGATCGCAGTGAACTTCTAGGCATTAAGATAAGTTGAAACGAGTAATATTAATAGCTTTAATTGTAGAAACAGCAAATAAAATTATCAAATCAAAATTAAAAAAGATATTTAAGTTGTGAAAATTAAAAAATTCCACTATCACAACTTTTTTTTTCGCTGATAAAAAATGTTTACAAAAAACCTCTCAGAGCTCGGAGCCTGAAAACCTCTCGTTTTGTGCTCGTTGAAAATACAGTTTCAAAGCGAGTCGAACCACCAAAGGTAGGTGAAGTTTGAGGTGAACTTTCGATTTTCTGATGAGTTGGTTGTGTTTTACATATTACTTTATCTATTCTGTTTTTAATACGATACCATTTTCAATGAAGATACGTAATCCTAGTACCTACCGACATACCTATAAAATTTCGTTTGAATGAGTTGGACCTCCCTCGAATCTCGTAAATTTGGAACTGCCAACGTCTTTTCACTTCAAAATCTATAGGCAGGTATGTAGTAGGTACCTGCATGGTACCTACCTACCTACCTATGATTTCAACCGGCTACCCAGTTAAGGTATGTACCTACCTACTGGATTTTTTTGTCCAATATTTTCTAAAATGGGGTGCTCATCAAGGAAAGAAAAGTAATTGGATACCTACCTACCTATTAAAAAAAGTTTCGATTTCGATTTTCGAGATTTTCGAGTCTGTTTTCAGCAAGGGCATCGGAGAGGGTGGAAAGCTTTCATCTCGAATTTGAGCTTGCGTTCTTGTTTTTTTTTTTTCTTTCTTGTGAAAAAGGAGAGCAAGTTACAGAATTTCATACGTCGAAAATCTTCCGCTCGAAATTATTGTCGTTCTTTTGAAACTTTTCTTGTTTTTCCGAGTTTTCATTTTCCGCGATTAATATTTCACACGTCAAAATAATGGTTTTTCGTTGATTGTTTTTGCTGTCTAACATTGTTCAATTCCCTTCGCTAAACCTCGAAAACTGTAGAGACGCATCTTTACTTGAACCTAACATTGTAACGTTTTCTAATAGGAGAACCTATCTACGAATAGTTTTGCATCCCGTCCTAACAAAAGAACTTCAAGTAGCCGAAGTAGGTAATTTTAAACTGCCTCTTGTTTGTAAGTTGTTCTCGTGAACGGTCTGTTACCTACTAACGGTTCGAGGTACTTCTTTATCATGTAGGTTACCTTCATTTAGCAAAACTGATAAAAACTACCGGTTCGCATTTTATCAGCTAAAGGTTTAATTGCCATTTTGACGAAGTGTGTCTGAGATAGGTATTATTTTGTTTTTGTTCTTGAAATAGATTTTACTAGCTCAAGTAGTTAGGTACCAGCTATTTAAAATCTCTTATAAAGTTCTAACGCTTCTAACATCTTCTATGAAAAGTACCTAATAACTCGTAGGTACCTAGGTATATTTGGTAGATACCTATTATAACTTAAATAGATAAGATAATAATACATACTTAATGATACCTATTTGTGTAACATACAGTTAACTATAATATAAAATTGCCCATTTTTTCATAATTTTAAGATTTTCAAGAATTTGAAGTTCAAGATTTCGCACTCAGGTGAAATTTTCAACAGTGTTATAGGCAGTGGATAATGTGGGTTGCCTTGCTGTTCTGGTGCCAGTATTGTTGAACTACATGTTAACATCTAATCGTATGTTAACATCTAATCCTGACATGAGGACTCGCATTATGAACGCCTCACCTAAGAGAGTGCTAGGTCTCCTCTTGGTCATGTTTGTCCTTCATATACCAGGTAAGACATTGTGTTCTCATGATCTTGAGTTGATGATAACGTCATCTACTATTCACTAGGATTACGTACCTACTAGGGGCCAAACTTTTATCCAGGTTAGGTAGGTAGGTACAGGCCCAAAAATCCGAACAGCGGCTTATTAGGGGAGGTAGGTAGATGCTTCAAATTATTCTTTGTATGTTATGTACTGCATGAAGGCGCCCCAGGGGGCCGGACCCCCCCCCCCCCCCCCCCCCCCCCAACCCCCCCCTCGGGGCCGCGTCATTCACTTTAGCCCTTATACGTACACACATAAGGAATGGGAATAAATTTGAATAAGTAATTTAGATAAGAGCCTATACTCAATTCTCTTTAGTAGATTTTGCTATAAAAAAAAAACTCGAGTTCCTTACAACGAAAGTCTGGTATGAAAATGTTCAAAAAACTGAAAAGCTGCCAATTTTTTTTCTCCCTCTCTACCTTATTTCATTAAAAATAATAATAATCATAATAATAATAATAATACATTGTAGCCTAGTGCCTGGGTATGTTCATTTAAATCTATCTATGAGCCATGTGTGTATCAAGTGTATTATCGTATTATCATATCGATTGATTACCAATCCCAATGTTATCTGCTTTGGGTAGGCGTTCGGGTATTTACCTTACCTATCCAAATTATAAACTACATTCCTATTGAGGCATGAGGCATCCACAACACCAATAAATGAAGTTTTGGTTTTTGTAAAAAAAAGGTCGACGTTTTAGAGAGTCACAACATGAGGAAATACCCTAATTTACAATTTAGGATTTTTAGGCACAATGTCAACCCATGGTGCTAATTATTAGACGAGGCCCTCCAAATGCCCCCACTCTGGGGTAATATTTTTAATTTATCTGCGAGGGCTGTTAGAGAGGAGGACAAAAATTTTCAAAAATGTTCACAGGTGAAAATGGTTTTTTTTTTTTGTGAATAATTAACCAGCCCCTAGCACGAAGAAGGGGGAGGTTGCGCTTTTTTATACCAATAGCTAGAACACGGTTTTTGTCCCATACAAAAAAGGAAAAGAAGTTTTGGACAAATGGTTGATAAGTAGTACCTCAAGGGATGCTATCCCCGTACGTAGATCCCATGAAATGCAATAATCCATTTAGGTACTAGCTATGTCGCTGTCGTCTATTTGTGATATCTGAGAATATAGGTAAATAGGGTATTAACTATATAAGTATAGGATAGATATTATATGCGAATGAGGGTACCTACCTAAATATTATAAATAGACCAGTGGTCTTGATCTTAATTGGTGTTCCGCGGAACCTAGGGGTTATCCGCGAGCTGACGGCAAGGGTTCCCGAGATATTTTGGAAAAAATCATACACTAGATAAAATGCAGTTTCAAAACGACCCATTATCATATAGACATAGGTAGGTAGGTATTTCATCATTATATAACAGCTTTTTTTAGAGGTTTGATAGAGGAACTGTGGGTCGTCGATCGGGTAGGTCAAACTTGAAAGTTCAGGGTTCCGCAAAGATGTTTCACCTTTTGAAAATGGCTTCCGCGGGCCAAACAAATTAAGAAACACTGTAGATACTACTAACAAGGGCTGGGTCCGTCCCTCCGGGAATTTTTTAGCCTATAGTTTATTTCGATCGTGATTTAAAGAAAATCAGAACCCACGCCTATGTACATCTCCTCTTCTACCTAAATTGCTTAATATTCACTTTATTATTATTCTTGATTTGATTTTTCATTTACTTCATGTAATTGATTTAAAATCATTACTAGAGCCCGTTCTCCCTTTATTCCCAATATAAGGTTTAAGTCACCCATCCATTTATCTGTGCCTTGCTCCGGCGTAGCTTAACATAGGTGACGCTAAAAATTCCGGTCTTAAATGATCGACTGAAGTGTTATCTAAAACTTTCGTCGCTTTGAGAGTTCATAGGTCGTCGCGACAAAGTTCAGGGTTCCGCAAAGATGTTCACCTTTTGAAAAGGGTTCCGCGGGCCAAACTAATTAAGAAACACTGTAATAGACCACATAGTAATGTTTAAGTCACCCATCCATTTATTGGCCTTCCTCGGCGTAGCTTAACATAGGTAACGCTAAAACCGGTCTTAAATAGGTAACGCTAAAACTGGATAACATTGTACACCACCATTTTCGTGATCCTGGTAAAAAGACCTTTAATTTGATATATAGGTCGACCAGGTTTGGATAAGTCCTTCTATGGGGACAGACTGACAGACAGACTGACTGACAGACAGACAGACCGACACCGAAGCGAATACAATACCTTTTTTATTACTATTGTAATAATAAAGGAAGGACGGACTAAAAACTGAAAAGCTGCCAATTATTAGATACTATGAGTAGAGATATTATATTGACCTATCTTGCTTAGGTCGTCACTAATAATCAGGTGGAGCGGGAACCCATTCAACAGCTTAGACCCTATTAGGTTTGCTTTTATCTCCGGAATCTAAACTATTATGTAGATTTTCAGTTGTCAGATTTCGAGGTGCACTTAGAAGAAGTGCAGCTCGAAATACCAAATAGAGGGTACGAATTTCCACTCACTCACTTACTTAGGTATGAGTTTTATGTGATAAATCTCTCTCTCTCTCTTTCTCTCTCTCTCTCCCCCCTTCTTCCTGTAAGTTTTGTATTGTGAATAGTCTCTCTCTCCCTCCGTCTCCGAACTTTAAACAAAAAGTCACTCAATTTTTCTCAACTCCTTTGTTTATCATTTTGTGCTTTTGTTTGTACTTCGAATGCAATTTCTCTTTCCCCTCTTTTTCTCTTAGTTTATTTAGGAAGGAACGTAATTTCTCCATTCAGAATATTTCCTCATCTTAAATTAATGTAGTAGGTACCTACCGAAATTCTCAACTATGACATACACTCATTTCTTCCTAAAGGTGAAAACCACATCCAGGTATCCAACACAGAAGAAAGAAAACAGAACCCTCCTCCAAATAGTGCTTTATTTATTCAGACTGTCGAATTAGGGACATGTAGTCCCTCCAAATAGACAGAAGTAGGTAGATTGCTATCGAAAGTTTAGGCAACAACCAATATAGGGATGAAAGGCAAAGGAGAGATTGAAGGCAACAAGAACATCATACAAAATATCATCCTGCTCTCTGAAATGTGAGCAAATTGAATTCTCCAGGGGAAATCAAATTGATATGCATGGGCATGACATAGGTCGTAGAGCTAGGAACAGGCCTGAATTTATAGAGGGGCAAATTCAAGCTTTTTTGGGGGCATCAGGCTGAAAATAGAGTGGAGTGGAGAAGATAGCGGATAAGACGATAAGAGCATCGAGGAGGTATAGGGAAGGAACAGATGGTAGCGACGAGTTAAAATTCAAACCGCACTGAGCTGAGGGTAAAAAGCTCTGTGCTCTTCATTCCACTTTTAGCCTTAGGATCTTGTAGGAGGGTTAAAGGTACATACCTGCAATTCGATTATTACCCATACTGAGCGTTGTCAGGACGTATAGCTCGTCAGAGACAGACCCCAAAGCCCCAATTTCTAATTGGAAAAACAGGCAATATTGACCAGAAACTCAAGTTTATCTGCATACTTAAATTTCAAATATTTCTTATTATTATTATCAAACTCTGTCTTTTATTATTTGTGCTTGTCAATTTGCCATAACATGTGCTTCTTAAAGTAAAACACTGTGACTCTTGATTCTGGATCGAACCAATAACCTCCAGGTCCGAAGTTCCAACACTAGGTAACACTACACGATTGAGGATGGTCTCAAAATTTATTTCTGTTTTTCTGTATCTGTATCTATATAATTTTATTCCAAAATCAAGCATACCTACTTCCTGAAATCTCAACATCAGACCTGAATTTCGCCAGCAGGTAATATAATGTCATTTCTAAATACAACCCCCTTTACCCTCTATTCATCCTGGTTACCAAATTTAATAGAATTTTCGTCAAAATCCGCTTACATCTCTGTCTGCAAAGACCTTACTCGTATTTATTTATCATTGAACGTAGCATTCGTATCTTCATTACCATCACTAGTATTATTGGGACGTACATATTTCCTTTGAAGTTTTCTTTTTCTTGTGGTTGCCGGTTCCTTGGAAGCGCATTATATGCTCAAAGAGTATGGGATTTTGTACGGAGCATCTTACGATGATTTGATACCCTTAAGTATAATAACTATGCATTCCTTCAATGTACTTGCTGGCCCTATAAGTATTCATGTGGTTACAGTATGCATGAAAAGTCCAATCATTGTTGTTTTTTTCTCCTTTTCTTTTGTTCGCTCTGAGAATTGAATGCGCAGATAACCTTCTTTCCCAAATGCGAACTTTTGATTTTCACTCTAAATTTTTGGACAGGCTGTACTTTATTAATCTGAGCATTTTAAGTTCTTTTAAGTAAGCTGTTTAAGGAATATTCTTTTATATTTAGCAGTTTAACCTCTCCAACGTTATCGGATGAAAAAAATGTCGCATGATCGAACTCGCTCTGGTCACTCGGTTGGGGGAAGAAAAACCTCAGGAAAATTGAATTTCAAAATATTTATCCAAGATGTGCTGCCTCTTGCCTCTGCTCGGTTTCAATTTTTTGTTCAATAAAGTAGAAAATTGAAAGTTCATTTTCCTCACATCAGATTTGAAAACCCCCTCCAGACCCCCTAAGGCACATTATAGAGTATAGAGGAGCTTTATACACACATTTTTTCACACGAGGGTCGCAAGGAGGGGAGGATTACGAGGGAGGGTCAAATGTGAAATACATTGTTTCCTTCTGTCTGAAATAACATTTGCGGAATTTAAAAACCTCGGCTGCTGAAATTAGATTTTTTTAAGGGACACCATAATAAATCAGCGTGACAAAGAATTTCACACTCCTTTCTCTCTCATTCTACCTTCTGTCTCTCGCACTCTCTCTCCCCTCCCTTCCTCTCCGTTCTTTGTGTGATAGAAATCTTTGTGTAACACTTTTTTTCGTTCTTTTTCTTATTTTCTTCTTATTTTTTCCCATTCTTTCTTTTTTTCCTAATTTATTTGTTTTCGCCATTCCTGAGATGTAGGTATTCCAGTTCCCGTTCTTATAAAACAGATATAGGTAGATATATATATATATTACCTATTTGAGAGGTTTCTACTCGCTTTATAAACTGATTTCCGGACCTGAAAGTCTATTGAGTTCTGAGTAGATAGTAGATATCTCCTTCTATTTTACTTCCTTGCTCTGCTTGTGAAAGAACTGAAATTCAGGAAAGATAAAGCTGAAAATTCTTATTGTATTAAATAGCTAACTATGTAGGTACCTATTTAATTTACATACGTGCTGCTATGAAACTTTTTTTTATCCACCGAAGTAGTAAATTAGTGGAGACGCCAAGTAAACCAAAATCGTAGATGAATTGGTGGAGATATCAGACACACGACAATAGTTCACACAGTCTCAATCAAAACTACTTTATTTTTACCAATGATCCTTTATTTTTAAACACTTCCAATTTGTTCGAACCTCCTCTCATCTATTTCTCTAATATTCCCATGAGAGTCATTTCCAGGACTCCCCCATTTAGCTTGTCTGGTGACAGGAGTTTGTGTCCTAGTAATTATGTTTCTTCTATTCTTTACGAGCTTTTCAAAGTGGAAAGCTTCGTTAAAACCCAAATGACAGCCGAGGAAAAATAATTCAAAGTCTGGTGAGAAACTTTTCTCTCTTTTCTTTGTTCGACTTGAACAACAGCAAAAAGTGGGAAGGAAAAAATAGGGGGACCGAAATTATACATTTACAAAAGAAAGTAATGAAGAAAAAGAATAGGACAACGAAGAGGAGAATGGAAGAAAGGGAATATAAAACGAGGACGAGGATAAGGAAGAAGAGAAGGAGGAAGAGAAAAGTAGGAGGAGGTGTGCTAAACTAATTGTAAATAAATGAACCGCACATGTTTCCCATAAGAATCTAATCATGTCACTTGAAAATTATATACTTTGTACGTCACTCCTCGAGCAGAAAAAAAAAACTTTTACACGAAACATTATAGCATTATAGCCGTTTTTCAAGGGCTTATTAATTGGTTTATCTGAACTGGATCTGGTTTATCCATATCAGTACGTTCAGAACTTAAAGTCAGAACTATAGTTTCGTTCAGAACTTGAAGTCAGAACTATAGTTTCGTTCAGAACTTGAAGTTAGAGTGTGACTTCGTTCAGAACTTGAAGTCAGAACTAAAGTTTCGTTTAGAACGTGAAGTCAGAACTAAAGTTTCGCTCAGAACTTAGAGTCAGAACTAAAGTTTCGTTCAGAACGTGAACGTGAAGTCAGAACTATATTTTCGTTCAGAACTTGAAGACAGAACTATAGTCTCGTTCAGAACTTAAAGTCAGAACTATATAAAATTTTGAGGAAGCAGGAGTTTTTATTTATGACAAGGGAAAGAAAAAATTCCTTTTAATTTTTCGTTTTTATTTTCTTTTTACTTATACCTACATATTCAGCAAGAAAAGGTTTGAAAATGCTGATGGAGATTCTGCTGACGGCACTATGTGGTAGGCCATACTAAGCAAATAATGGAAAAAACAACTTTAATGAATTAATCGACTATAACAAAGTTTTCCCTCTCTTTTTCTCTTCAATTCGGCTTTCATGTAAAAAATAAAGTTTTAAAATTCATTTAGCCGGGTTTGTGTTCTTATTTATTTAATTTTTTTACCAAGAAAGAAAGGGGATGTTAATGGATTTTTAAGAAATATTTATTTGCTCAACTTAGTAGATGTTTATTTTCGAGCTTAAATTTAGAACCCTCTTATTTGTCTACAGTGTAGACTAGGTATTTAATATGTATTATGTCTGCATAATACTGTACCAATAGATTCCATTTTGTGGTTATTGTTTTAAACAGCTGTGGTTTCAAACAGGCAAATAGTTTACCTTGTTTGAATTAAATCAGTGCTTATTAATTAAGCACTGCTTAACAATAAAGCTTTGAGTCACATATTGTTCATGACAGGACTCAAGAGTCTCAAAATCTTTCATTTCCCCCAGCATCGAGAAGAAAGGGAAGAAAACTCAATATTTCACGATTTTCACGAATGTTGAAGGTTATGTTATTTTTCCCTTTGAAGTGATTAAATTACATTCAACTCCCGACTCCTGGCCTTATCAAAAGGGTTTCCTCGAATAACAAACAGTCTAACATAGTCGAATATAAAATACCTACTTATCGGGATAAAAGAGAAACGAGTGAGCTCGAACAAAGAAGAACAAGAAAGGAAGCTAGAGTTACGAACATTAGAACAATTCGAGTACCTAGATTGAAAGTTGATCCAAAGCAATTAAAGATTAAAAGCTGATTCAAAGAAAATCAGTAGGTAATACTACTCAGATTGATTGCTGCTTAAGAAACTTTAGAAAGTTTGCAAATTTTAGAACCAGAAACCTCAATGCTCCTTCTTTCTTTATCATCACCAAACTGCTGACTCAAACCATCTTAGTCAATTTTAAATACAGGTACAAGCTACAGTTATCAAGGAGCAAAAGCTAGAGGAGTCACAACTCAACGATGTATACACGTACCTACAGGTATACTCGTAATACCCTATTCAATTTTATGATCTGCTGAGCATAAATAATAAATAGGTATAGACAAGTAACCAATATACGTACTATGTATAATACTCTGCATATAGACATACAGACTTATCAAGTATGCTATATTCCATGCAAACATGATAAACATGCAGAAAATACGTGGAAACAGAAATATGGAATTGTGATGCTATGAATAATTCTTAGATGAAACTCAATACCTTCTGGGTGGATCAGAAAAACAACATGTTGAGAATAATGCGGAAGAAATCAACGGGGAATCTAAAAGATATTTCATTTACAGGAATCCATGAACCACCTTGTATGTACTCATCTATTTATATACCTGTATACATGTAGATATAGAATACCAGTAACCTTCATATGTCGCTTAAAAATATAGTTATACGTCCTTTTAAAAGCTCATGTATGAATAACTAATAGATCCTTGTCTACATATTTGAAATGTATTACAAGTGCGTTATGAAATTCGCTTTTAATAAAGTCGTGCATAATACATGCAATAATAGTGCAGCCGCATGGAAACCAAGGCGTACCATATGTGGTATAACGTATAACCGGGAATATGAGGCCTTTATTATTATTCCGTTAAAACTAATATGTCGTACTTTAATTACATTTCTACCACAAAATATAAATTGCACTCCAGAGCCACATGTTGAGCCGTGTACTATTCTGTAAATTTACCTACTGTAGGACTAGACTGACTAGAGGAATTGAAGAAGGTAAATCGTCTACCTTTTAGCATTTACCAGCCTAAAACAAATAGTGGAGATGTTCAAAATGGAAATCAACTAAAGAAAGTGAGCGGTGGAGTTTGAAAACGTTTTGAAAATGGGGCACTTATTCAGGAGTAGGGAAAATTCGAGTAAAATAGTGGAGATGCCAAAACTACCAACTGTAATAAGGTAGTCTAGTCTGTCCCCAAATGCATTATCTGGATGAAATAGTTCTGTTAGATCGCCATATCATCATGTATCATTACGAACCTAAACAACGCAAGGGGGGAGGATTTCTATAACGCTTTTGCAGGGCAAAATCATCCCCTGAGGATAATTTAGATGTTTTTCAAGTGAGAAATAGCCTGACGTCTCTCTTCGTTAGTTTCCCCCTAATATTTTCATCCGAATCATTATTTTCTCCCCAGAATACACAGTTTTCATCCGCCAGAAAGAATGAAGAAGGATTAAGTCCATTTTATTTATGTTTACTAATGGCGGAGGCTTAGATTCTTTTTAATCTCGTCCTTCCCCTCTCTATCCCCTCATTCTGTTTACTCTCACTTCCCCCCTTACCTGTTTTCCGGTGATAAAGCGCTTTTATTTTCCTCTTATTATTTTTAATTAATCTCATCATGTTTAAGATAACCTTGATGAAACCTTGGAGGTGAATGTTAGTAAACACAGGCACTTCAAAGTTTTGTTTATTGACGTAAATATACCTATTTTGAAATTTGACGGTAGAGGTGACTAATATGGACAGTATTCTTTTGGCATGGTTGAACATGTTGCGCACCGTTTATGTCTGGAGAGGAAGAGAAAACGAAAGAGATTAAGAGAGAGAGAAAAAAATTCGGAAAACATGGGTGTGCATATCAGTATAAGGAACGACGAGAGAGAGAGAGAGAGAGAGAGAGAGAGAGAGAGAGAGAGAGAGAGAGAGAGAAAGGAAGAAAGGAAGAAGAGATCAACAGGAAGGTGCGGGTTCAATCCCACCTGTTAACAGTTCTCCAGTTCTCCTACTTGATGCTTGGGTAAGGGACCTAATCCCTATTCTATGTATGTGTAGACCAAATAAATCTCAATGCCCAGAGCCTACTTATTTTATTCATTTTAACGAAGAATCCTATCAAAAGTCGTCGAAAACAATGAATTTTTCATCATGGCTTCTATTTTGGTTCTCAGCTACCATAAACAAATGCTTACAGCGTATTACGCTTGAGAATTTCCCGGAATCGTATGGCTGCTTTCATTAGTGGCGGGAGTTTGGGCGTTTGAATAATTAAAACGCGGCCTTTTCCTCACCAAATAATGAATAATGGAAATTCCTCGGTCGAGAAACCACGTACGAATTAATCTATCACGACCATCTGTAGGTACGTACCTATACTTTGGCCTATATTGCCTAAACCCTAAACCTTTCCCGAATCACACAATGGGAAAAACCTGTATAACAATAGAGTTCCCAATGTGTAAGAAACTATAAATTTCCAGCGCCCGAAAAAAAAAAACCTCTCTTTTTCGGGGTAAAATAAATTGTTTGAAAAAGGTTTGGACAGGGGAGGAAACAGGCATGGATTTACTGAGTGACATTTTTGCACCCTTAGACCATTACTTGGATATTATTATACGTATAGTGTGGAGTGAGAAAAATATTAGTGATAGGGTGCCACCAGTTAGAGTGGAAGAACTCTTTGAGTTACATCCCCTGATTTAGGTTGTTCAAAGGGTATATTATAGTGTCAAGTTTCCTGAAATAGAGTTCATACTAGAGTTCCGGAACCCAGTCCTAGTTTTATCTCAGTGTGCTTGTGTGCTTTTAACAGTTGCATGTATAGAGCCAGAATTATACAGACTCTATGCATATATTGCATTTGGTCTACATTATAGTACGTAACTACGTACAAGGAGGAGGTACACATGCTGAAAAACGGCATCTACAATGCAAATGGGAACATAGGTAAAATGTTGACATGTATGCCTGTCTCGTAGCCCCGTGTCCCACTCTCTTTCTCTCTCCCTTCCCCTCTCAATTATTCTCCCATTTCTCTTCTCTAGTTTTCTCCCCTCCTATCCAGAAAAGTTCCTGGCTAAGAGAATACTCAAGCTAGAAAAAAGGGACAAAGAAGAGGTGTTATGGAGGTTTTGGCCATACATCATTGTTTACAGTCCATTTGGTCTCCTACATATAAGTCTTAATATTTGTCACTTGGAGCTTTGGCAAAACTTTTTTTCCACCCAAACCACATTACGTTCTCGAGTTATTGGGACCATTGGTACTTGGGTATGCAGAGAGCAAGAACTTTGCAGACATAGTTTGTCATTTTCGTTAGGAAACCTCAGATGTCACCTATTGAATTACTTGCACTTATTTTACCATTTTCTGGTACGGAGATTTATTCGGATTCCGTAGTATTTGTCGTCGAACAAACATTATTTTTATTATTTTGTCAGGGTATTTTTCTACCAGACATAAAATTCTTGGAATGAGATTTATTTTGTTCTCGTTTATCATTACTTACTTTTCGGGTTCTGAGTACAAGACTTCACCAATTCACCATTAATTTCATTCTACGTGTGAAATATGTTTCTCTGTAGAGTTTTGTAATTTATTGGGTATTTAAGTATTTATCACCTCTGATATTAGTACTCAAGTACTTACGAAAGTGTTTAATGGGAGCTTAATGGTCATATGCTCCTTGACTTCCGCTAAGGTACATACAGCAATAACTTTATGGGGGAATTGGAGAAATGAAATGACAAATGACCCATCAGAACCTCTTGGAAAGTGCTTGCTGATTTCTAGTAAATTTGATCAAGTAGCTCTGTGTTACAGATTAGGATGTATTAACTAAATTTATTGTGTTATTAATTATTGTTGCTAATACTTCTTTTGTTTCCTTATGTTTGCAGGTAAGATCTTTTTTAAAGTCGACTTTTGCATGTGCTACCTTACCTATATGGGCTGGAAGCTGGAAGTAAGTATGATTCCTATTTTCTGAACCAAGTACCACCAAATGAACTGGCTTTTTCCTGTTGCCATATAGGTCTTCAGTTTTGTTTATAGGATATATCCTTCAATCTAATAGAAAACCAAATCAAATATAAATAAATACCTTTGATATATTAGATATTATGTAGCCACCGCCACCGTAATGTTTTCCAGAGTGCAATGTAGGAGAAACCTAGACGTTCCATTAGTTTCCCGTAAGTTGTCAAGAAACTCTTACTTATGTTGGAAAACAATTCACAAGTAAAATTCACCGCTGCGTTAACACTAAATAAAAAGAAGTTTGCAAACTTTTTTGTAACAGAATAAATCCATTATTTCATACTTTTTTCCCTCTAAGGTTTTTAATGGTAAATTATGTTTTATTATGTAAGTTTGGGGGTACACCAGGATCAGGTTTGGATTCACGTCCTGGCTAGGTCCTTGTATATTCAGTGTTTTGCTGAATTTCATACAACAGGACTGTTCCTATCCATCCTTAGTGTCAGCCTCAATTTTAAAACTATCTCTTCCTCTGAGTCCACTTATTTTACGGGCGTTCCAGTTATAGGAATATAATGAATATGACAAAATGAATGAGAGAAATTTGAACGAGAAAGAGGGAGAGGAACGAAAACAGAAAAACGACAATAAACAACACTTTGTTTTTTTACCCGGAAAAATAAAGATGGTCGAGAGAGGGAGAGAGAAAAAGGGGAAATAGTTTGAGCGGGGAAAAATGCAATAAAAAATGTATCCCCATTTATTTATGTACATTGAAACAAAAGGCAGAATAGCATATAAATGTTCACTCCATAATACTCGAACAATTCAAAGCGATATACCATGCTGCTTTATTAGTATACTGTGCTGATTCAAATGCACAGAGCGACATATTATGCTTGTTATGCTACTAATCAGCGTTTCGTGTTGATTCAATAATATTTTGCTGTGTCTTACTGTTTAGCATCTAGGTAGGCACAATATTATCTAGGTGGGCACTCACTTGCTGTTATTATTGTATTTATTGTTACTATTGTATTTGAAATGTCCTAGTATTTTCCTTACCATGTATGAATTTGTAAAGTTCGCCAAACGAAATCCCAATGCCTACCTTCGTTCAGTAATGGACCACGTAATTGTGTAGGGTACAAGTATGCCATGCTGCAGATAAAAATCGTTATCAGTACGATATTGAAACGATAGAAGAGGAGACAAGTGTAGATGTAGATCTATTGAAGATATCAGGTTTCAGATTGGTTTAACAATCCAGGTGCTTCCGGGTAACGACTTGAACCTTTGTTCAGTTTCATATTTGTAAGTACGTCTAAGTATTTTGCTGCAAAGCATGATGAACGTATACTTTGAAGCATCTTCAAGAACATAATAGAAAAACACACTACTTCATTTGAAGAGATTAATATGAAAGTCATAGTGTGTGCCCTTTCTGTCTGCCCTCTCAAAGATAAAACATATTTTGAGGATAAAAATCTAATGGAATGGCCGACAAACCCAGAAGTTGGCAAGGTTAAAGAAGAATCAGAATTAATCTAAAATTCCAAACAGAACGGCAAAATATTATTCCTTACTTTGAGTCTTTGACATTCGAACTCTTGACGTTCGCGCGCCTCACGGCACGCTTGATATTATGTACCTATGTAATGTACTGCCAAGTACATAATATTATAAAGATGATCTTGATCAATATGAAGAAAAAGATGAAATAAAAGCAAACATAAAGTTACCTATGATGAAAGAAAATCAAGAAAGATATGCATTACGAGTATCTAACTTATTTGATAGAGATAAAACAAAACTGCACAATACATGTACAAGCAAAAAAGGAGAATGAAATGGAGAGGGGAAGAGTATGTGATATAGTGTTATATACACACGAGTAATTCAAAGGAAGATACATCATCAGAAGAGGGAATAAAAAATACCAAGAAATAATTCTTCTCTATTCTTCGGGTGTGAAAGGTACAAAGAAGAAATAATAAAAGTGCTCCGTCAAGTATATCGTACTATAATAGACAATGAGGGAAGGAAAGAGGAGGAGGATGAGAAAAAAGACGGAGTACCCTCTTTGTAGTTATTTTTGTTGTGTAAATATCTACTCGAGTTTTCAAAGTGTCTTGGGTTCCCTGGGAAAATGGGAAGCTTGGTGTTTGAGATTTCATTCTTGTGGGGTTTGAAGTATACCCTCAGCTTTGAACTTTGGAAAGAACTAACAACCTATGCATAGGATTACAAATGGTGCACCATCAATACGAGAGCTGGATGAAATGTAAGTATCTAAACTCAATGAAATTATCTAATGATGAGATATACTATTTTGCTGCCCGATCTATTTCAGATTTGGTCAGTTTGACCGGTTTGACACGTAAAGAAACTTATTTGAGGTTATAATTACGTAGAGACATACCTATCTGATATTTTTTTTTCTTTCTTTCAATAAAGGACTAAAGACTCTTTCGGCGATTCTTTGAAAGTCATTGTTAAAGAAAATTGTCTTCTGAGATACAAATTTATTTAATCTTTCATCATGTCCTTTATTTCATCTAATCTCTACTCTGTGCCATTATTATCTTTTTTAAAGCCAGCATCTTTCGTTTACAGAGTAATAAAAGGAGCCTATCCCTCTCAACGATCGTCCACCTGTTGTAATAAATTTGTAATACTATAAGGCTACTTAACTTTATTAAATTATTACTTGTAAATCTTGTAATCTACAACTATAAGAGTAGTTTGCATGAAAGGAATAAAGGAAAGGAAAAAGATCATGCTATTTTTAGTACCTTTATTGTAGTGATGGTTGTCCACGCTTTAGACTCTTCTTACCTTGTTCTCTGGCAAAACAATCCTTGCCTCTAGTAATCTGGTGTAGACACTTCCTTGCCCTGTTCAAAACCATGAAAGTCCAATCCAAAGCGAAGGTAATGGAAATAGACCACTGAGAACTTTCAAGCTGACACAGAGAAACTTCAATCCTAGGGCGTCTTATTAGTACAGTCCTCCATATGTGGAATTCTAACAGGTTTATGGCCATTCCTAGTCGTAAAATAAAAAGTTTAATCTTGTCAAGCTCGATTATAAAATGGTGCCTGGTGCCATCAGTTTTTTTTTATGATCGGCCATTAAAAATTGCTAGTGTGCCTTTTAATCGATTTCTTGCGAGCATTTACGTTTAAACCAGGCTTAAAGTAGATGACAACTGACATCCTTGCGAAGGAATGAAGGAATACTTCATTCCCGATGGGAAAGATGAGTTGTGTGATGATTTGTACTTCCTCAGGATATGTCTTAACAATGCACCTTCTTAATACTATGGCAAGTCTTAGCCTTAACCCATGTCTTACCTATAATAACCCATATCTCAAGGCCTCATATTGTTTACCTAGCTAGCTGAAGGCTAATAGATATGGCTCAAGCCTGAACCTAAAATATTTGCTTTCTTATAAATGACGTTAACAATGGGCATTTCAAGTCAAATAGAGGTGTAGAAGGAGGAGAAGATGGTTGAAATGATGAGCAGTAGGGAGTTGGTGGTATGTAGAGGAAAATACAAAGGAAATTTCATTAGGCTGTTGCCGTATTTTTTCATGAAAAAAAAAAAAATCCAAACAACATATACCTACTAAAGAGAGGGAAAAAAGCCTGGAACAGAGGGAGAGAATTCCCTTTTGCCACATTTAAACAGGAAATTACCGTACATCTCTGCCTTCCCTGATGTGTTTCTGCCTCTGAAGCAAGCCCGAGTATGACTGAAGGCACTTCGTGGTACAGGCCATAAGAGAGAGAGAGAGGGAGAGAGAGGGAGAAAGAATCAGAGAAGGATATTTGGAAGGATGGAATTTCTGATATCATAATTATAATATACGTAAGGTGCCTCTTTTCCTTCTCTTACTCTCTCTCTCTCTCTCTCTCTCTCTCTCTCTCTCTCTCCTTCTTTTCCAATAAATTCACCTGATCTTCTCTCAGAATAACATGACCTCTGAATCCATGCCTGTTCCTGATTGTTACACAGTGATGATATTGTATTTATTAGGTTGTAAAGCTCCGCCCACATTTATATCCTGATGATTGTCTTCTGTTTCTTCTTCTAATGGTATCGTAATTACTAGATTGAGAACGTTATCATTGGATTCGTTTTGTCTTCAGATTTATGCCCTCTTGGGAGCTTGTCATGTAACCAAGCTCCTGGAGGTTGTGTTTAATGTGGATTGTGGACAACTAAAGGTATTAGAGGGGTACTTAAGTTCAAAGAAATGCAGTGATTATGTACTAGTACCTCCTTTTCTCCTTCTCCTCCTCCTCCTCCTCCTCTCTTTTTCCTCTAGAATATAGTCTGGAATCTAGATTATCCTAGTTTTGGGTACTTCTACGAGTATCTTATAGGTGTTGGACTCATGGGTCAGTGGACAGTCTCTTGTTAATTTCGTCTGGAAAGAAAGTTTATAGGAGGGATGCTCTAACTGGTTGTTGCGGAGCACTAAAGTTTGAATTGCTTCCCTTGTTAACATGCATCAATATAATACCTGGGTACCGGAAAACTTTCAAACTAACCCCCACAGGTATAAGATGGATGAGAGGATGCTTTGGAATCTTTCTTCTTGACCCAAATCCGAAATAAATTTGAATACACTAAACATAAAACGAAACTTTTTTCTCCTAAAAAAGAGGAAATTAAATAAATAAGAAAAGTTTCCCTATAACAGAAAAACAAAAGGGAGAAAGAGTCAAGGAAGAATTTGTTTTGGTAAATTTTGTATTCAAGACATTAAAATCTTGTTTCCTTACAACCGCAGACACAAACTGAAATAAATTTCAGTTTGACCAACGTATTTATATGTATTTATCTTCTCCGAAGTACATTATGGTTTGCTTAACAGTTCATGTGTAAACCATGGCTGTTTCAACGTTATTTTTTTGTGACCTTTTAGCGACATTTTAGGGGATTTAGGTACCGTTTTGGATGTTTTTGAGTGCGCCAATGCACTTTTTGGGTACTTTTACATCGGAATAGGACTCTATCTCGAAAAAATTGTCATTTGGTTGAGCCCCTATAATTTTTGCGGGCAGCCATTTTTTCGTGATGACGTCAGTTCATGTGTCAGTTCGTGATGACGTCAGTTCATGTGTAAACCATGGCTGTTTCAACGTTATTTTTTTTGCGACCTTTTAGCGACATTTTAGGGGATTTAGGTACCGTTTTGGATGTTTTTGAGTGCGCCAATGCACTTTTTGGGTACTTTTACATCGGAATAGGACTCTATCTCGAAAAAATTGTCATTTGGTTGAGCCCCTATAATTTTTGCGGGCAGCCATTTTTTCGTGATGACGTCAGTTCATGCGAGGTCGTAAACCATGGCTGCTTCAACGTTATTTTTTTTTTGCGACCTTTGAGCGACATTTTAGGGGATTTAGGGACCGTTTTGGATGTTTTTGAGTGCGCCAATGCACTTTTTGGGTACTTTTACATCGGAATAGGACTCTACCTCGAAAAAAATTGTCATTTGGTTGTGCCCCATTCATTAAGAATAAAATTCTTGGTGAGTAAATTCCCTCGAACCTTCCGCACTCTTGTCCTGGGAGTTTAGTTGATACTGCTACATCGGAAAATCTAATAACTTTAAATTTCAGAAATTCACGAAGAGTTTGAAGTGTGACTTTTTGTCCTAACTCCCCCGTCGTAAAATTATTTATCAGCAAGAATGTCTCCTGAGAAGATGGAAATGTTTTCTTCATCTTATTCTTCTCCTTTTGATTGAGAAACTGTTCAAAAAGTCTCTGAAAAATAGGGCAAAGTTTGAAAGTTCTGTGCGATGTGAAACTTAACCGTGTCAGTTCTGAAAATAGAACCAAAGTCTCAGATAACATGAGGTAGGTACCTACGAGATTGATTCTCCAAGATATTATTCTCTTCAATCTTCATTGTAATTTGATCATAACAGTCACAATTTCACATGATGTTCTTAATTTTGCGTCTACACTATACAGAAAACGACTTTCAGCGCCATGTTTAAAGTTAAAACAATGAAATCGACCAATGGATTTCATTATTAGTAATATCCTCAGCCTCACTCGTATGTGTAATAGTTATTGATTAGTTAGGGACAACGGACGAAATACTAAATCCAGTTTCCCTGAAAATTATTGTGAAATCGTTTGGAAACTAATCCCTTTTGTTTCCTCTGTTTTGTTGGTGTTGCAAACTAAGTTTTAATGTAAAGCAGGGATAAACAAAAATTTCTCGATTAATAGTACACTACGTACACAAAAATATGTAGATGTGATATTCTAGGTGTGTAGAATATTCACATGGGGAACTGTCATTTCCAACCTTTAGATCTTCAAAATGGTCCTCTTACAGACAATATTGACCCGAACGGTACAGTAATAAATTACAAACACACCTAATACTCGCCAATTTTTTGAAGCAATTGAAGTGTGCGCAAGTAGGTTGCTATGATGAGTAAACCGATGAACAATAATTATACATTTAATGATGTTAATTAGATTTACCGTTTGGTATGGTGATTAGCTGAAATAAAATTCTGATTGTAAAACCTTTGGGGCAAATTAATTTATTTGTTTTGAAACAGATAGATAGGTATATCTCATTACATACATTGCCATTGTGCGAGTTCAATGTGGAATTACGGTTATTATGCAATTAATTACCAATAAATATTTTTCTGTAATGATACTGATGATTTTTCAGACGGATGATTTGATGATTTGACTCCTGGCTCCCAGAAGGTTTTCAACTGATTTCTCTTTACGGATATTTTTAGCTTCAAACCTGATACCTGATTGTCCCAAATATACCCTTGATAGTACACAAACCAGAAATGAGTTTCTTCAAGAAGCAATTATTGGCAGAAAGAAAGCATGTGGAAAGCGAGTGAAAAAAAAGCACACCGAATCTTGCGAGTAAATAAAGAAGATGCGAAACGTTCGTAGAGAAAGAAAAGCGTATCAAATCAAAATCCAAATAAGAATGTATTATTGCTGAGTAGTGAACATTTTGAACAAGGAATTTTAGATTGAAATTTTCCTTCTGCTAGCACAGTGGAAGGAGCCATGAATATGTTGTATTTATTTTCACTTTGAAAATAAATAAGGTGCAGGGAAAACTGTTCAAAGAAGCGATGTGGGAGCTATTCTTGTGCTGATAAAAGTAAACCTGTGGATATTGTATGAAAGGGAGTATTGAAAAATCCAGTACCAGTCCCACGTACCCATAACTGGGGGTGTATTGACTATTTTTGAGTTCAGATTCGAAAACATTATTTACTCTCACATTCATTGTATTATTATTTACATATATGTACCTACCCATATGTATAGGTTATACTTACCACTATAGCAACAGTACTGGCAGAAACCTTATGAACGTAAACATATAAAATTAGTGGAGACGCCAAAACTCCCATTTGTCAAGTACTTGAACACCTTCGAAAAGGAGACGCACCATGAAGAAGAAAGAAGCTACCCTACTTATCTATAGTCGCATTTTTTCAAGTACGAGTTCTTATTATTTGACTTGCGAGCAACTAATATGTACCTAGCACAACACTAGTTGACGGAGTCACTAAATTCTAGTTTAGTGTCTAGTGCTCCCTGACATAGCTTCAAGCTCGAGACATTCCATTTGAGTTCGCTTGAACATACATTTCCATAATGTCATGCACATTATTTGCACTTTGTAGATAGATACGAGGCAGGTATACATTTGTAATTTTGTATGTAGGTGTGTAGAAAAGTAGAAAATCCTTTACATAATCTTACTTGCTGGTGCCATTTGTTGAGCTTCCTTGAAATTTATGTTGTCGAAGTCGAAAGTGTGATTCAAATTCAAAACATGGGATCAGAATTCAAAACCTTACCCATTGCTTTGGTGGAGATGCCAAAAATCCCATACATTCTCTTGGTGGAGATGCTAGAAATTCCACTCATTTTCTCGGTGGAGATGCGAAAAATCCCACATATTATCTTGGGTGGAGATGCCAAAATCCTGGCCATTGTAAGTAAACCATGGCCACAGAGATGCTAAAGTATGAAGTGCCAACTTTAATAATAAAAGAAGAACCTACGTATGAGATTAAATTTTTTAATAATCTTTATTAATTTCATCTGAGTTCCCTTGAAGTTCAACGTCCTAATATTATCCTCTCTCCTGTTATCCTATTTTAATATGTATAGCTATATCTCTGTACGGTACTACTCGTACAATCACTATATATATACATTATCACCCTCTATTTATTCTAATTCTCAGATTATCCAAAAGTACTTTTGCTTCCTTTTCAATCTTATCTTCCTTTCTCACCCATTTTGCATTCTTCGTGAAATTGCTTATTGTTTTCGTCTCTTTATATTGTCAATGTGTTGTGTTTCTGTTTTGTTACTGTTTTGAACTCGATTTCTCACCCATCTTTGGTTTTTCTTCGAAACATCATTTTTATTAGTACCTATTATTTTTATTTGATAATATTCTACTTTAGTACATTAAAACTGTTCTTTAAGTTATTTCCTCCTTAGAAGTCCTCAAAAAATTAGGTCACCACATAAGACATTCCTTTCAGCTGCAACTGTCTTTTGCAGAGAGAGGTATGACTATCTTAAAAGATTTTAGTTACCTGCTTATAGTATCATAATAATATTCAGTTTACACAAGGTGTCAGGCTGGTCGTGTTTTGGCCTTCAGGAAAAGCTTCTTTTAGGGGAGAATATACATTTTCCAATGTGGGAAACTTGAGCTTTCCATTTTGTAATAGGTAAATTAATTTTCCGAGCGAGAATATGAGAGAGAGAGGGAGGGGGAGAAATGAAAAGGCTTTTATACTGTGGGATATCACTTATCTTAATTTAGCCCTTCTCTACCCTCATTTCTGCACCCTCCTCCTCCACCACACGGAATTTTCTTTAATAATACCTACTCTGAACACTGTCGAGTGTCTGGAGGTTGATAGGGAAATATGGGGGAATGTATAAACCTGAATTTACATGAAGAATATTCTATTTACATTAAGCTCTATTTACATTAACCTAGAAAAAGCTTAAAAAGTATACTTTACATACGTACATATTTCCTTTCTATTTATTTTATACATTTTTCCGAAAATTTGTTAGAAGTTTGGGATTTTTACCATTCCGGGATACCATTTTACCATTTTACCATACCATTTACCATACCATTAATTTTTCTATATAATTTTCTTTTCCCATCAGCACACACTGACTGGTTGTAAAATGTAGCTTTGTTTTCACTTTGGAAAACTACTAGGGGGTTAAAAATAAATAAAAATAGTTGCCCTATTACAGTGCTTATTTTTAAACTGACGAGATTTAGACAGTAACCTGCCTCGGTAGCGTAGTGGCCAAGACGCTCGCCTGGTAAACAGGAGGGCGTGGGTTTGATTCTAGCCGAGGTATGGAATTTTATCCTCATTTATTTGAGATTTTGACCACATAATAATGGAGCTCTAAGGGTTAGGTGGTAGAGAACGCCTGAGGCGTTAACCTCGCCTAGTGGTTACCTTCCACTCAAGAGTCTATTATTATTATTATTATTATTATTATAACTTCAGTCATAAGAATAGGATAGGGAAAGTAAAAACTGAAACACATAAAAAACGCACAAAAAACATAAACAAATTTCGCCCGGAGTTGTAATTAGTTTTTCTTTCTCAGATGAGTAGAATTTTTCTCATTAGATACGTGATCTCCTTGGTGCGAGGAACAAACTACAGAACAAACACAAGCTGATGAACAAGTTGTCTTCATAAAAATGAGAAACAGAAACTTTTTTTATACTTCTATTGGAATAATAATAAAAAAAGATATATTTATATTTAAAAAAAAAAAAAAACGAAAGAACTGTGTTTATTTTTATGACATTATTTTGTGTTGTTTTTGGAAGAAAGAAAATTTAAATGTTGTGAACAAAAACACTGTTTTTCTTTCACAATTTAAAATGTCATTAAAATATTCAGAATAGAGAAGAGAGAGAGAGAGAGAGAGAGAGAGAGAAGTTGCCTTTTTATTCTTCAATTATGAAGTGATTTTTCTTTCTTGGTTTAAAAGAAAAACTCGGAAGCAAAACACAAAGTTTTGTATTTTTTATTATTCCGAAACTTTGATAGGTATATTAACCAATAATAAAAAGTCATGTTTTATGAACTTGTGGAAAACATAAAAGCTCAAATCTCCGTTATTTATTTTTCGTCAAAAAAGTTCTTGTTTATTTGATGTAAACGTACCTACACATAATATGTACCTATACGTACATACCTACCGGGAAGGGGGTAGGAATAACTATTTTTTGATCAATCGTACTTTCATTTTAATACACATACATACCTACATACTTAGATATTCGACCGGTGAATTCATGCAATTATAAAATTACTAGATAGGTGGGTATTATTAAAATATTATAATTTTACATACATAGATCAACATCATAAATATGTACATTTCGTCGATTTCCTGAGATCAAAGAGAATATTCTACTTTATTTTATAGCGCAAAGTATGTCCATTTGTATAACTTTTTTTGTGCAATACAATTTTCAGAACGTAACGGTCATGGGTCCGAATTTTCGAATTCAATTTTAGAGGTTATCAAAAGAAAATGGGAAATTCCATAAGCTGATAGTGGACATAGTGGTCCGTTTGATCAATTTAATTTGATCGGACTCAAATTAGAAATTCTCAGAATAACTATAAAATAAAGACTTACATTTCCAATAGAGGTAGGTACATAATAAAATTATCTAGGTACATATATTTTATGTTCAAGAGAGGGCGGATATTATCAATTTGTGATATGTATAGCTATCTACATATATTCGGTAAAAAAATTACGACAAATTTGAAATTAATATTAAGGGGTACCTATATAAAATGGAAATTTAGGAAGAGTTTGCGAGAGAGAAAAAGGAGAGGGAAAAGAAGAGAAACAAATGGAGTGAAAAAACAGGAGAAAAATTTTAAATGGGAGAAGAAATAAGTGGAAGTTTGGGAGAAATTTGAGAGTCTGGAGAGAAGAGGGAGGGTGAAAAATACCTATAGAGAGGGCAAAGAAGAAAAACAAAAAAGGTAAATGGGGAGAAGGACTATTGGGAGAGGATTAGGGATGAAATGGGAGAGATTAGAGAACGGGAAAGGGAGATCTCCACTTGACACAAAACAAAATGGCCATGCTGCTATATTGTTACCTATTTTATATCAATTTTATTTCGCTGTATATTAATTCGTGCTGTGTCCCTGAGATTGACAGGTGTCAATGGCAGGGCTTGGGCTATTTGACATCCCTACGGGACAGAGGGAGGGGGTCACATATTTGCTGAACAAGTAGCCAGGCCAGATTGGGCTGATATGTTATCAGCACCAGCAGTGGTCAATAAATTTGACCGGTTTGACATGATACCGATAGGCCTTGTGACAGAGATATTTGCATTGGGTCAAATTGGGTTGACAACGAAAGGGACGATGTATTTATTTTCCCTTTGTAAAGCCATTCAAGGAAGATAATCTATTAATCTTAGAATAGTTTACCTAAAAATAAAACGAAAGTGCGTTTGTCATGCAAATAGATTGAATGCAAGACCTGCACAGAGGTCTATAATCTTATGTTACGTCTGAGAATGCTTGGAGACTGTACGGTTGCAGTCTCTGAGAATATTCATAGGTGTATACCTTTGTACCTACTATGCTGCCGTGCTAAGCGAAAACGCCGTAAGCTTTTTCTAGGGAAGAGCTTGGTTTTTGGTGCCAAATGGTTCCTATGATCCTAAATTTTGATCCTATATTTTTTTTTTCTAAACCCCTTAAAACCCACTAAAACGTGTTGCCGTATATGTAAAAAACGTATGTTTGCCGTATAAATTGAAATCTTTAAACTCGATTTCCCGAAAGTAGGGTTTTTAGCCCGTCCTTCCTTTATTATTTGACATACGGCGTTTTCGCTTTAGCACGGCAGTATGAGATTACAGACTTCGTATTCTCCCTTCTGTCTCTCCCTCAATTAAATGAGAGACTATAAATTTCTGTCCCTGTGTGTGGTGCGACATAAAACATGGTGCTCATTTTTTTGCTTATATTTTAGGTCATCCTTTTCCAGCATAGGTCTACACATATCCTATTCTTATGTATGTACAATATACGTTATGTAGATATTTGCTTTTCCTTCGCTTTCATAATACGCAAAGGTAGCTGTAATATGTATTTGTCTATGGGTAAGATGTTGGGTATAAAGTATTAAAATATGTCAGCGTGTACACCAAACACGTATTTTGGGAATGATAGATTAAACTTTATGCGAGTTTTCACCACGAAACGACGAAACGTACATACAACCATTATTAAAACATATGTGTATCGTATGGGGTCTTGTAGCTTCAGCAGTAATGTGAGGAAAACTCTCAATGAAGAGAATTTATTTGTGTATTTATATCCCCAAGATTATGCTAGTATATATCTACATACCATACGTATTAAAGTCATCAGCAAAAAATGTGCTTTCAGATTTTAAAGATGAAATATATTTTTTTCTACAACTTGGTATATAGGTAGGTAGGTAAGTACTAATCAATCAGCAATTAGAATCATAATTATGTATCAATCATTCAACCAACTTTTATCGATTAAAGAGCACCTAATAAACTAAATTAAAGAGCACCTAATAAACATAAACTAAATTGATAATGTGCATAACTTGGAGTAGAAAGGGATCTATTAGATAAAGTACCTATCGGAGGAATGACATGTGCTACTAAATAAATTCAAAATGGAGATTTTTCTCGAGGAATAATGGTGAAGAAGTAACGTAAGGAGAAAAGTCAACTTGAAGAGGACAAACTTTCGGGTTTTATCTCTTCGTAAAGCTCGCACAACAAACTAAAAGTCATTAAATTCCCAGAAAGAATTAATCAAAAGGCAGAAGACAGAGAGAATGGCTCTGGATTTTCTTCAGAGCAGAGAGAGGATTTGGAGAAAAGCTCAAAAAACAAATGGGAAAGATTTTTTTGATGTTTTCTTGTCTAATTTGTCTGTCGGTTCAATGCGAAGAGAACATTTGTCATTCATACGTGAACAGAAAGGGAAGTTGTCTTCCGCTACTTGACTTGACGTTATCCTTCCTAAATAATAATGATAATAATATGATCATGATAGTATGTTAGGAATTACGTTTATTATTATGTAAGTAGGTATGTTATAGAAAATTTCATTTTCCATTTAATATTTTGTTTTCCACCAAACTACGATTTGTATGATGAGACAGCACATAGCTGAGATTTAGGCAGGAAAAAATCGTTACAAAACGTAATTTCCAAAAGAGGAAATTCAAGGGATAAAAAGGTTTGTACAATTGTTGAAAACAACAGCCCGAAGGAAACCCTACAAAAAAAAGGAAAAAATCACATCAAGAGAAAACCCCGCACATATGAGTTTTCTAAATTAATTAAAAATAAACTCCAGCAAAACACCCCCCCCATATCCTGGTTCCGACAATCCCTTATCCCTTCTTCACAGGACGTTGTTTTGCCCTGGCGTCAAGCGTTCAGTTTGGTCCTCCACCTCCTGTCACACTCAGCAAACTGTTGTCAACTTCGATTTGGACTTTTAGTTCCTTCCACTCGAGATGAAACAATTGTTTCCATCGACAAAAACAACACCCAGCAAAAACAACACCACCCAGCACTGTGCTGTTTGATTTATACTGTATATTTCTCCTGAGTTGATGACACTAACGTAATAATTTCATTCTTTCCAAGATATACGCCCTCCAAGATTTTTCCACCGAGATTTCTAACTTGTTTCAAGCTTAATTGAAATAATAATACACATTATTTATTACTTAATACATATTATTTTTCCTGTTCTTTTAACTTAATTGTTTGAAAAATACATATACTTTCATTTATTGTTGATGGAATTTCAATGACTTATTATATACACCTCTATTTCAGTTTCCTGACCTGTAGTACTAGTACTGTTGCTACAACAACTTTAATTACCTGGTGCTTATAGGATAGGATATAATTGGATAGGAATAGAACAATGTGTACCTCTGGCCTCTAGTAAAAGTAAAAACTAAATTTCTGTTTTAAAATGGGATTCAGATTTTTGATAGATGCATGGTTGCAAAAGTTCGTTCTCCCGTTTTTTGATGCAAACATATTGCTGAACATGTATAAATTAGAATTATACCATTGCAAGCATACAACATTTGGATACATAAATCACGTTTATGATATGTGAGCGAACTTTTAATGAGCTTAAAACTTCCACTTGGGGATGCAAAAGTTTTGGCCTTTATTAAAATGGAATTAGTATTCCAGGGTGTTTTGCAGATTTCAATAATGTCTTCAGCTTTTTGAACTTTTAAAATCGCATTTTCTTCTTGCTTTTGTATGAGAAACAGAATTATAATTGCGAACATTCCATTTTATTCTCATGTTGATTTCAAGTTGGAAAAAAACAAGTTTGAAAAAGATTAGGTATTCTGTGATGATTAATTTGGAAAATTACTTCCTTGATCCCTGCATTCCTTGCCTTGTATAGGCATTCCTCTCTGAATAAGATAATATTGAGTTCGAAATTAGAACCCAATTTCATTTTGGTCATAGATAAAAGATAGATATAATTGAACGTTTACTTTATAGTGTGTTCCCGTACTGGAAATAGCAGAAGCTAAAACACCAAAATCCATGATTGAGTTTAAAAAGCAAAATATTAAACTAGGCTCTCCAAAAGTTTTCAGGCTAATGTTTAAATCTGACAATTTGTCGAAGCCGAAGCCATTAGGGTCCAGAAGCCCTCATACCCACGCTTAATGTAAACAACGCTCAACATTAATGTCACTGTAATTTACGAGCAAAAAACACGACACACATACATAATACACATTGTAGACAACTTCATTAACAAATTAAAAATGATGGAAGCGAGAAAAAAAGTTTTTGACTGTTTTATAATTTTGTACCAACAACTTTCGAAAATTCATCCATTTGGAGTTTCCTATGGAATTATTTTTTACTCCCTTTTAAATAAAATAAATAAAGAAGTTACAAAAATACGTGTACACATTAGACAAAAAGCTTGGGTTGTACCCGCGGGCTTTGTTTCATACGGTTTTTTGGCTCCTAAAGATAGGTACCCGAGTAATATTTTAATTCCTACACTGAGAAAAAAATGTTGACAGGGTGCCACAAGTTTAGGGTGGAAGAACTCTATTATTGGGTTAATTCCCCTGATTTAGGCTGTAGGAATGCTATATTATAGTGTCAAGCTTCCCGATATAGAGTTTAATATTAGAGTGCCGGAACCCAGTCACCCGATTGGGCTGCCGGCACCCTAGTTTTTTTCTCAGTGTAGTTTCATAAAAACGTTTCTCTCAGTTTACACTCCATAAGTCCTAATCCAAAATAATTTTAGATTTACCTATACAGTATACAGTCATGTAAACTATCATCAATGCAGGAGTAAGTCAGGAGCTCAATAGTAAACTTTTCTTAGTACTAAGTACGTTCTCTTCGGTGTAAGTACCATGAATTGTTTCTCACAACTCACAATCTCTACATCAATTCATCAATACCTTTGAATTGATGTCATAATATGCAACTTCTCTTCATGACAAGTATCTACTAAACTTTAATAGAGATACATTTCATTATGGAATTTTTCACTAGGAAAAAAAAAGGTTCATTACTTCTCCCTTCACTTCCAGAACCTCTGGGGATGCACACGTCTCCACTTACAATATCCTAGGGAGTTGCGGAGATGGAGAAGACAAAAACAAAAAACGAGTGTAAATGACAACGTCTGTGCCGTACATATCAAAACAGAGGGTTCTCTCTTCCCCTTCTTTCCATTTCTCTGGAAAAGAGAAATCGATTATCTAAAAAAAAAAAAAATGTTCTCTATTATTTTATTATTAATATATATTATTAATTCATTGAGATATTATCAGTCGATAATTTTCTTGTACATTATTTGGCCCATCTGATGAGAGGCTGAGCATTCTACGACACAGACCACTTGAGTCTAATGTAGCAATCAAGTTATATCTTTTTATATATTAATACTTTTTTAAAAGTTTACGGCACGTAAAATGAATGAAATTGAATGTACCTGTGGCAGGCATATTAGGACTTAGGAGGGTATAGTGGAGTAGGTTGGTAGGTACTCTTCCTTTGGCACCTACAGTAGAGTTAATATTAAATTCTGAGAATTCGTGAGCTTTATGTACAGAAATTAAAGGATAAAAGGCCCTTCTCCTTTCATTTCCTAATACAGAAGGCTGTCTAACATCTGGAATACAATAATGTACCTACTTCACCCGCGAGTAGGATGTCTCGGATCCTGATTTATGTAGATATGAACCTCCGTATGTGTGAAGACGTCTCCATATAATGGCAAGTGAATATTATGAATACGAACTCCTGTCACATGTCACACACACAATAATAACAAGCATGTCACTCTAGGAGTTCGACGTTTTTTTCTCTTTGCCAAAAAATAAGGTGTTCCCTATTTTCCTTTCCAAACTCCGACCAGGCCCGAAACACATGGCCTTTGCAGGTGGGGCCTTCGTAGATTCGTAGACCTTAGCTCCTTAGCACACCTTAGGGACCCTCAACTTGAGCCTCTAGTGCCCGATCTTACCACAGAGAGTTTTCAGTTAATCTAGAGTTAAAGAAACACTGACCTGTGTGAATCAAATGGGTGACGTCAGAGAAAACCCTTCACACTGTTTTAACTCTCAGTGGTAAGACTAGGGCTTGTAAAGGGCGCCCTGTATCATCTGTCCTAAATCCGGGCCTGAACAAATTCAATAAACAACAAGAAACGAAGTGGAGAGATAAGTTTGATAAAAAAAGAAGAAGTCTAAAGAAAGCTTTTTTCCTCAATCTCAATTGACTTCGAAAGCCTTTTGAATTTCTCCAGAATAGTCAAATCTTGGAAAGAAAGAGATTTTAATCGAAAAATTGATAGACCATGACAGCACCAGCTCAATTTTTCAATTTTCATAAAAAATTGGGTGAATGGAAAATGATTTTCGTTGAGTAAACTGTAATAAAAGCTCAACATTGGAAAAACACAAAATTTGTGCTCTCGAGTGAATCATGATAGAAATCTGGAATGTAATATTTATTCATTGGAAAAACATACATACTGTGATTATTGAGTGATACAACATAATTATTTTATTTATACTTAGAGAATACCTATAGTCCTATAACATATCCCTATTATGAAGCTTTTCTCGCAACACGAGTTGAAAAAACTCTGCAACTTTTTACTTTTTTTTATGTTGCCTTGAAACGTGCTTAAAAAATCCCTTGAATTGATATTCCCCTGAAAATAGCTCGACACTTGTCAAAGGAAAGGCGAAAATAATCCCTAGAGAGAGCCGAGGTAAGTTTTTTTTTTTCATTACCGACTTACCTACGAAAATAAAATTTTCTCTAAAATTTTGTAACTTTGACTTTTAATTAATGAAAAAACAAAATTTTGGAGTCCAAGGATAAAGCCCTGAGATTGCTTTTTAAAATTTTAATTTCGGCACAAAATTATCTCTAGTTACCTAGCACCAGCAAGTTGAAAAAAGTGATTAAAGGTTTCCTTTGATGTTTTTGTTCTTTTTAAAGGAGAAGGCCAAATTTTTTGATGGAAAAATGTTGGTTTCCCTACCTCCCTATAGGCCTCTACCACACCAGTGTATATGTTTTCTTTATTATGTATTTGTTTTATTTATTTTATATTTATAATAAATATTTTGTTTGGTATTATAAGCCGGATCTTGTTGTGGTAATGTGCTACAAGCTGCACAGAAAACTTTCCAAAAATATCACCCTTCCTTCGATAATTATTTATCAGCCCTGTGTACCTACCATGCTTCTTTTACTGATCCAGTAATTTTTAACCTACATAGGTAGGTCTCTGGTCTCTATCTCTACTAATGAACATTTTCTTATTGTGTATAGGAAGAACTGAAAATTAGAATACTCCCGTGATTCTCACAAGCCGTACTCTAACTTTACGAGACACCTTTTGTGTAATACTTTTGTCAAAAAGCTACTGAGAAAGATTTTCTAATAGGAAGAAATTTAATGTTATGGAATAAAATATTGGTCTTTTGTTTTACTCGTGCCTGGTTAAGCTTTTGGGCCTGGAACGGACTTATTACTCGTTTTGTGAACGAAATAATTTTCAGCTTCCCTCCCTTTTAATGCTTTTTAGTCCTACATGAGTCTTGGAAAAGTTTTCTACCCCTCAAAGGATTTCTAGTGTATCTTTTTCACAAATATGATTTTAGCAAAGTTTGTTTTTTTTTTACTCCGTGTAAGCTCAACCCATTTTTCGGGCTTTTTGCTACTACACCTAAGCCTCAGAGTCAGCTTTTTGTGTATGGGTGATACTTACGAAGGCACAAAATAGATACCTGTTGTTTGTTATTTATTTAGAAAGACCAAGAAACATGTTTCTACCTACACAAGTGTGTACATATTATTATATGATACTCGTACCATTGAAAGGTGTCTTTTATTGGTACAGGAGTATTAGATTTTTCCCGGAAATTGGTGTTTTGTGAACTTACTTCTATTTACTTCTTTCCGTGAAAATTTGAATCTGAAAACTTGAATACAGAATGTGCACGTTCATAATGTTTGTGCCACTTCTGTGTGAGTTCCACAGCAAATACGTTCGCTCATTTACAAGACAAAAGAGATGTTCACCCTATTCACATAGGTGAGGAGCTCGAAGTCATTTGTAAGCCACCGTGTCACATGTACACCAAGTTCCCGAGCACCATTATGCTAAATGTCGCAAGAAATATGCTCGGAAGTTACGCCTCTCTCCCCCAAACAAGAAACACACATCTCTTAACGAGCACAAAAAATCCTGCACAGAAGAACAGGAGTAATTTAACCCTCTGGGTGTCAGCATTTTTTTGGTTACTCGAAAGTTTTTCCACTAACCTCATTAATAGATACTTGTAAATATCCATTGCTAAAAATAATTTAAGTAAAATAGTATTTACAAAGGATGTCTAACTGAAATAAATGCAATAATAGTGACTCATTAATTTCACAGTGATAATAATTACATACCCTCTCTCAGGAGAGGAGCAACCAGACATGTAAAAGCTAGGTGAATTCCATTTGGGACACAATTTTATAATGGGTAGGACAAAAAATTATTAAGTGTAGAATGATTTTACTAAGCCACAGTACGAAAACATTGAATTTTAACCCAACAACAAAACTACATACCTACCTACATATGTGGGAATCTGGGTACATTAAGTTTATTTTCTAGCCCGAGAGGACCTGGAGATTTCCCAGCTAATTGTTCCCTTTCATCTTTTGCAACCCCCATATAAACTTTCACAGTGACTGAAAGGGTTAACTATTTTCACTAGAGAGGTGTTATGTGGAGCGCCATAAATTGCACGGCACACACCGCCAGACCATTCTACATAAACACGGCCAAACTAAATATAATGTGACGAAACATTAGAAATGCCGTGGGGGAGGGGACTCCACTGTTTTTTATGTGCATTCAAATGAGGAGGCTGGGAGTGAAAGTGGAGGAGTGAATAGTGGAGGGGGAGTGAATTTTAATTAAACGGAATCCTGACATTATCGTTATGATAATTTGTACAAGTGTGCAATACAGTGAGCACACAATAACGACTTGTTCTGCGAACACAGCCACCGAATAACATGCCTGAATACAATTGTCTGGTACACCATTTATTTGGGCCAGGCCCCCTTTAAATTTAGAGAACACACAAGAATTTTTCGTTCCTAATCCTATGCATGAAACTATGGAGGGTTGTACATGCTCACGCACTTTTACTCATGAATTTGTTCAGATATTGTTGTAAACTTTACCGTTCAAAAGACCAGCTTGGCAACAGTTCAATAAGATGAGTGTGCTCAATGCTGTTTGTTCACTTGTTTCTACAAAATATTTACAAAGATATTCAGAGTAATGTTGCTAAAACTTTTGATCTCGACAAGAATGATCAACGCCTCTGTTCAGAATTCCAGAAACATCAAAACTGAAACGAAAGTTAACAATGTCTGAAAACAAGTTAGCTTTAACTGGATTAAGACTTTCATTCCGCATTAAGTTCTGACTTGTGTGAAGTCCCATTTGAAAGCATTTTCCAGGGGGAGAATTCTTTAATCAAAAGGCTTAAGGGCGGATTAAGTGTCGGTGCTTTGGAAAAAATATCAACACATGCGAGTGATTCCCAACCTTTAAAAAGCATTTTGTTCAAACTTAGGGTAGTAAGGTTTGCAAGAACAAATCCTTCGTTGATTTTTCCTTGCAGCATTTTTTTCACCAGTTTGAGAACTGATGTTCTATTGTCTATTCATTTAGAATTAACATTAATTAGTGTGTTTGTTGGTATAATATTGAATATTTATGTTGTAGTTTAATTTCTTTATTTTTGTTGCTTTGTATGCTTAGATTGCTAAAAAAAAATCGTAGCACCCCGCCGCAACGTCTCAAGGGAACTTTGTTCTACTAGCTAGGAACGTTATGTGTGACACATTGCATACTCGGAATATTTACTAGGCGGTCATAGGATTTCATCGAAACATTCTCCCAGACAATAGATCCCGTTGAGGCTAGCTTAGTTGGTTGTGCATCTGCTTTGTAAGCGCTAGGCCGCGGGTTCGATTCCCGCCCGGGGCGGATTTTATCCTGATGGGATAATGTTCGTTCTCGATGGAAGCGCTAGGCCGCGGGTTCGATTCCCGCCCGGGGCGGATTTTATCCTGATGGGATAATGTTCGTTCTCGGAACACCTAGGCCGCGGGTTCGATTCCCGCCCGGGGCGGATTTTATCCTGATGGGATAATGTTCGTTCTCGGAACGGGTTATAAGCGCTAGGCCGCGGGTTCGATTCCCGCCCGGGGCGGATTTTATCCTGGATAATGTTCGTTCTCGGAACGAGCGCTAGGCCGCGGGTTCGATTCCCGCCCGGGGCGGATTTTATCCTGATGGGATAATGTTCGTTCTCGGAACGGTTTATAAGCGCTAGGCCGCGGGTTCGATTCCCGCCCGGGGCGGATTTTATCCTGGATAATGTTCGTTCTCGGAACGAAGCGCTAGGCCGCGGGTTCGATTCCCGCCCGGGGCGGATTTTATCCTGATGGGATAATGTTTGTTCTCGGAACGGCTTTCTCCTATCCTGGCTTTCTCCTATCCTGTTCCTTCTCTCTTCGATTTCGGGACGATAAGACCATAGCAGTTACAGTTCCCTCTGTCAAACCTCTTGAAGGCTTTCTCCTATCCTGTTTGCCTTCTCTCTTCGATTTCGGGACGATAAGACCATAGCAGTTACAGTTCCCTCTGTCAAACCTCTTAAAAAAAAAAAAAATACAATGTCAAGCGTGCCGGGAGGCGCGCGAACGTCAACAGTTCGCAACGACGTGATTCTCGGCCTATATTAACACGAAATAGAGTTCAAGGTTTTTCGGTTTACTGTAACGCCAGCCTGGTCATCCTGTCTTCCTTCTCTCTTCGATTTCGGGACGATAAGACCATAGCAGTTACAGTTCCCTCTGTCAAACCTCTTGAAAAAAAAAAGTTTAACCAAAACGCGTAGAAGTTAACTCTGCCAGCCTAGTTATTATAGTTTGGAAGGTAGTGCGTCTGCCTTGTAAGCTCTAGGTCTTTATCCTAAACAGATAAGGTTCGTTCTGGGAACGGCTTTCTTCTATCTTGTCTTCCCTCTCTCTTCGCTTTTGGGACGATCAAACCTTGGCAGTTAGAGTTCCCTCTACCAAACCTCTTAAAATATCTTGAAAGTTTGATTCTCGGATTTAGCAATCTAGTTGACTTTTTTTTGTAAAATTTTGAAATCAACCAATCAGCTTGCTCAATCCGATAGTTCAACTTCAACCGAGTTCAAACTCTAATTCTGGCCCCGACCATTAGACAAAGGGTTCCTGTGGAGCCTCTGTTTTATTTGGCATAAGAAAAACAAAATAATAAATCAATGTCCATACCTATGTGCGTATGTTAATATAAATCATAAGACATACGACATACCCAATAAACAAGCTGTCAGTCAAATTCTGACCTGACTTGACCTGACCCAGCCGAACCGAACCTAACTTACACTAAGGTCGCTATGCTTCAAACGTAGTATAACCATTCAGAGATAGGTACCTAGTGCAGCCGAACCGAACCTAACTTACACTAAGGTCGCTATGCTTCAAACGTAGTATAACCATTCAGAGATAGGTACCTAGTGTTTTTTTTTTTTCTGAAGAGGTTTGACAAGGGAACTGTAACTGCTAAGGTCTTATAGTCCCGAAATCAAAGAGAGAAGGAAGACAGGATAAGAGAAAGCCAGCCGTTCAGAGAACGAACATTATACCTTCAGGATAAAAGCCGCGCCAGGCGGGAATCGAACCCGCGGCCTAGCTTTTACAAGCCAGACGCGCTTCCAGCCAAGTTAACTAGGCTGGCTCCTAGTGTTTGTTCTTGCTCATCTCATGAGGGACGCTCTGCTACGACACAGACACTGCCACGACACAATATAGGCATGCTACGACACAGACGCTGCTGCGACTCACTATGGGCATACTACGACACAGACCACACGAGTCTAATGCAGTTGTTTCATTGCAAATAAAAACGGCTATGAAACTCTTGACCTTGTCAGAGAGTCTGAGCAAGTGTGGCGTCCCATACAAGGCATTTGCAACTCTTTCCCAAGTGACCATCTAGTTTTATGATGCCATCTGGGTGATTTCCGTCATCTCTTCATAGGCTGAGTGTTTCTAATCGTTGTTAAAGTGGAGTTGTATTCTACTGTGTGAAGTCTACTATGTGAAGAAATAAAAGTCAGTCAACCATGGCTGAACCAATGTCTTCTAATCGGGAGCTGATTTTCATGTTTGTTTTTTAATAATTCTAATGCGTCATATTGACTGATTGACTATTAGGTCATTCTCATTCATGATTGAGATTGATTGGAGAGATTGCCTGATAAATGTTCTTTTTTTTNNTTTTTTTTTTTTTTTTTTTTTTTTTTTGTGGTTTTTGGGATTTGAACCACAGTCCTTTTGGTTACCAATCCAAAATGCTCTAGACAAATGTCCTACAGCTGAGACATGTAATAAATAATCTGCATCATCCTGGATCACCAGTAAACAGGTCCTACCTTCTTGAGATAACATAACGAGCTATTCATATTGGCCTTACTAGGTACCCAACCAATCAAATTCGTAATCGTTTTTCCGAAGTGAAAAAATACCAGTTTTCGGTTCTACACTCCTCACCCGGAAATATCGTCCGGAAAATTGTCTTCAGGAAAAATCGAAGTCGACAAGACACGCCATTTTTTCCTGAAAAGCAGCAGGTTCTACATATCCGCAATGGTAAGCCAAAATGCTAGAAGGAAACATGTGGCAATCGATTGGAAATGGAAACCGCCTTTTCCAAATAGCTTTGCAGGGGCCGGTTCTAGACATTACCTATTACGCGAATCTATTAGGCCAGCCACTCACTATCAGGTAGACCTGACAGTTACCTACTAATGATCAGGTCCGTCTGTCAGGTTAACCTGATAGTGTGTGTGTTCATCAGGTATCAGGTAGACCTGACAGACGGATCTTTTCAGCCGTACCTGTCTGGCCTACCTGATAGGCCAGCCACTCACTGTAAGATAGACCTGTTCAGGTCCGCCTCATTAATCAGGTCTACCTGATAGTGAGTGGCTGGCTGTGCGAGTTATTACTCATACAAGATAATATGTAGGTACTCATACCAATGTACTTGATCTGTACTATGTATATATTTGTATATATTCATGCATAAAATCTGTTTATGCATTAAAAACGAGTTTACAATTGTATATTTGGTTTCATAGGTTGTGAGGTTTGTAAAAGAGTTATTATGACAAAATAATGACTAATAACTAATAACAGTACCTAATACTTAATATTTATTTAATTAAAGACCACGTATTTAAGTTATATATAAATAGGTATAAGGATACATACTATGTAAGTGTCAAGTCAATTTGAATGTAAAACTTAGGTTGAAAAGGCCAAAGGAATACAATTTTGACTTACCTAATGAAAACCGTTAATGAAGTTATAATTAATTCATCAGAATCATTACTTAGCAAAACTACGCAATAGGTATTTGTGTTCAATTTTACATAATCACTAATCACTAGTTACATATGTTTGAAGTCCATTTATACCAATCGTAGTAGATGTCATTCCTATAATTTTTTTTCATTTCATGAATTAAGACATTCAACTTATTCAAGTGACTGAAAAGCAAGAAGCAAGTAATGGTCTCTTAAACCAGTTAATGGTTTATAAGCAGTTTAAGGAGAACAAAATTTTGAAGAAATTTAAGTAGGTAGTGAAAACTCTTGGAAGAAATTCTTTTTTGAGATTAGATTAGATAAAAGTAATAAGTTGATTATGACAAGTAGGAAAAAAAAATAATAATAATAATAAAAATAAATAAATACAATAGGTAGTTTTTTCTCTTTCTCAAAAAAGTGGATTTTAACTTGACATTCAAAACTGGATTTAAAATGTGCAACTGACGAGTACTTATACCTAGGTACTTCATGTTAATGAAGTATGTACCTACCTACTTCTATGTTTTCATACGGTTCCTTTCTTTATTATATGTAGGTTAGGTAGGAACCTACCTACATACCTAATTGTATCTATAAAAAAAAGTTTGCTAAAAATCCAAGATCGTTGCAAAGGTTGGCGGTATTTTGACCGCTTTTTGGTGGGTTTCGGTATAATTCAATAATATGTCGGGAACGGTATGAGCTAGAAAATTGAAATTTGGTATATAGTCTACAAATGTGACAAGGATGCAAGGCAGGCCGCTTTGGTTAAGATAGGCCGCTTTTTGGCGGTTTTCGATATAATTCAATAAGATCACCCTGCAGGTAGGTATATATGGGCAAATTCTAAGATCGAAGAAATATTAACTTGGTTTGCCTTCTTGATCCTGACCTGGCTATAGTTATCTGTGAGTACCGTATTGTTGTTTACGTTCCTATTTCATTTGAGACACCTGATATATTGGCGAAGTATGGCGATTTATGGTGATTACAGGTAACAGGTGTAATACCTATGTAATCGGAGACACATTTGACGAAGCAGTAGGTAGTACACTGCCACTCCATGAGTCATTTATTGTTATTATTATTTTACGATTATTTATTATTTTAAGAGGTTTGATAGCAACCTCCGTCGCCGAGTGGGTATCACACTAGGCTTGTACTCCGGAGGTCCCGGGTTCGATTACCGGTGGGGTTGAATGTTTTTCGGCTCTGTTCTTAGATTTCGGGGTGCAGTCAGCCTCGTGAGGAAAATTGAGTAGCTACTTTAACGGCGGTATTACCCGAGTTAAAAAAAAAAATAGTAAAGGAGGCTTTTATTATTATTTTTTTTATTATTCTTTCAAACGTAAAAATATTATAATTACATGAAAGATTACATAGTAAAGTACAATAATAATAACTAATGAAAGATTAGGTACATACTTAAAATAAATTAAATATAAATATAAACCTAATAGATAATACAACATATTACTTATCTTAGCCGATGTTGAAAATCTTGTTTACATTTTCTATGTATAATGTTTTTGATAATCCTAGATCTAGGTTTTGATTAAATGAGTTGTAGAGATTTAGAATGCGTGGAATGGTAGATTGATTATAAATGGATTTATCTCTTGGGTTAATGTAAAACAGATTTTGCGAATTTCGTGAGCGCAGGTGTACTACTGGTATTGTATAGGAAATGGCTTGTATAGCTGTTGGGCAATGGCTTTTGTTATTGCATAAATCATATACAAGTGACAAAGATGTGGTATCACGGCGCTGTTTGAGTGATGGTAGTTGTAATTGTTCACACAGTAATTTTGAGGAGATGTTATTCGGATATGTTGGATAAAATCCATTAAACTTCCAAAAAAGGTATCGCACAAATCTCGATTGGATGTCTTCAATAAGTTTTATTTTCCCTTGTGTTTGTGGATCCCATATGACTGATGCGTATTCGCATTTGCTTCGAACTAGGGTCTTTTAGTAATGGTGTGATATCCACAAAAAGAAGCTCTCAGTTTCACCACAAATAAATCATGATTTAGATTAGGTTTGAAAGAGGGAACTGTAACTGCCAAGGTCTTATCGTCCCGAAATCGAAGAGAGAAGGAAGACTCATGTTCGAAAGCCAGCCGAGAACGAACATTATCCGTTCAGGATAAAATCCTCCCCGGGCGGGAATCGAACCCGCGGCCTAGCGTTTACAAGGCAGACGCGGTACAAACCAGGCTAACTAGGCTGGTATGAGTCATTGTTATTGGACGCGATTTCGAATTTCAATTCCAATAGGCTTTAGATTTTCATTTACTATTACTTACCTATTATGTTAATATTAATTTATTAATAGAGTGGCTAAGTAGGTATATCCATTAGGTATATGCGAATTAGTATTATGATCAAACTACATAAATTTTAATATTGTCAACAAGAATTACTTAACACCTACCTAGTTAGGCTGTTAGTTTGGTTGTTAGCGCGTCTGCCTTGTAAGCGCTAGGCTGCTGGTCCGATTTACGCCCGGGGCGGATTTTATTCTGAACAGATAATGTTTGTTCTCGGAACGGCTGGCTTTCTCCTAAGGTCTTATCATCCCGAAAGCGAAGGGAAAAGGAAGTAAGGATAAGAGAAAGCCAGCCCCTTCCGACAACTTACCTCATCTGTTTAGGATAAAATCCGCCCCGGGCGGGAATCGAACCCGCGACCTAGCAAAACTGTAGAAACAATATCCTATCTCACCTCGTCCGAGCTCATCTCAACCCGGTACATAACCACAGCCTGAGACTTCCTTCCTTGGAAAACTTGCATTATCTGATGATTCATAGGAGGTAGTGCTATCATAATATTTGCAGTATTTTATTCTTCTTTATCCTGGTTTTCATTATTTTAATTATTTCTTTAGCTCTACCTATTTTTCTGCTCTATGCACTTCAAAGTCCGCTTTGTCTTCGATCGGACCAAAACGGTAAATTAAACCAGTTTTAAAGCTCTCCATGGAGTAACCTGGTTGTCCTTAAGACTTCTTGCAGATAGATTCTTGTTATGCAGTTTGTCACTAGGCTAGTCTTGTTTCAAAACGATCTAGGATCAATCTAGCATTGATTTTCAATATATAGGTATGTACCTATACCTAATAAAATATATGTAATAAGTAGGTAGATAAAATAATGTTTTATTCATCATGATTGCTATGAAAATGGCAAGTCACTTGGTAAATGAAGCAGCTAGCACGAACACGAACCCATTGAGTTAATAGATCAGTTGCGCTTAAGTCATAGACCCGTTTTTTTTTTTTTTTTTTTTTTTTTTTCTTTTTTCTTTCTTTTTCTATTACTTGTTTTTCAGATGTTGGATGATAAAGAGGGAATTGTAGATAATCATGGAACTCAAGGTTATCCAGTGGTTGTCATTCCCAATGATATGCTTCAGATGAGAAGTTCAGACGCAACGGAAGACACTAAGAAGGATAAATCTAGAAGAGGAGAAGGTAAGAAATAACCACACCAGCTTCCGAAATAGAAATGGAGGCAACGGTTAGGACTTGGGATAGAAATAAGTATTGTGTATACATATAATATATGTATAGGATAGAAATAAGCATTGTTTATACATAGGTAAAATATATCTATACAGCAATGTATGACCCACTCGAATCGCTCTGAATCTGTTGGAGTTTTCGAAAAAAAAAAAAAAAACTCGTATATCTTTAATTTTTGCAAAGAAATACGGGTAGTTCTCAGGTAACAATTGGATAATTCTCAGGCTGCCTGAGAATTATCCAATTGTTGGGTGGTACGGGTCAGATTTCAAATCCAGGAGATTGTGATTCCCAGCAACCTGAGGTATACGAAAGGTAGACCCAGGTACTAGAACATTACGACTCTTTCTCGATTTATAACCAGACAATTTCTCACCCAACAGTGTTTGTGTGTTTGTCTGTCTGTTCGACTTTTATGCCTGGCCAAACCGCTCATCAAGCAGCAGGTTCTACATATCCGCAATGGTAAGCCAAAATGCTAGAAGGAAACATGTGGCAATCGATTGGAAATGGAAACCGCCTTTTCCAAATAGCTTTGCAGGGGCCGGTTCTAGACATTACCTATTACGCGAATCTATTAGGCCAGCCACTCACTATCAGGTAGACCTGACAGTTACCTACTAATGATCAGGTCCGTCTGTCAGGTTAACCTGATAGTGTGTGTGTTCATCAGGTATCAGGTAGACCTGACAGACGGATCTTTTCAGCCGTACCTGTCTGGCCTACCTGATAGGCCAGCCACTCACTGTAAGATAGACCTGTTCAGGTCCGCCTCATTAATCAGGTCTACCTGATAGTGAGTGGCTGGCTGTGCGAGTTATTACTCATACAAGATAATATGTAGGTACTCATACCAATGTACTTGATCTGTACTATGTATATATTTGTATATATTCATGCATAAAATCTGTTTATGCATTAAAAACGAGTTTACAATTGTATATTTGGTTTCATAGGTTGTGAGGTTTGTAAAAGAGTTATTATGACAAAATAATGACTAATAACTAATAACAGTACCTAATACTTAATATTTATTTAATTAAAGACCACGTATTTAAGTTATATATAAATAGGTATAAGGATACATACTATGTAAGTGTCAAGTCAATTTGAATGTAAAACTTAGGTTGAAAAGGCCAAAGGAATACAATTTTGACTTACCTAATGAAAACCGTTAATGAAGTTATAATTAATTCATCAGAATCATTACTTAGCAAAACTACGCAATAGGTATTTGTGTTCAATTTTACATAATCACTAATCACTAGTTACATATGTTTGAAGTCCATTTATACCAATCGTAGTAGATGTCATTCCTATAATTTTTTTTCATTTCATGAATTAAGACATTCAACTTATTCAAGTGACTGAAAAGCAAGAAGCAAGTAATGGTCTCTTAAACCAGTTAATGGTTTATAAGCAGTTTAAGGAGAACAAAATTTTGAAGAAATTTAAGTAGGTAGTGAAAACTCTTGGAAGAAATTCTTTTTTGCTGTGAAAGGACAATGTTTTTAAGTAAACTACAAGAGGGGGGGTGTCCAGTCGTTGAGATACATTGAACATTGTACTTACTTGGAGCAGACTAGTTAGCTTGGAAGCTAGCGCGCCTGCCTTGTAAATGCTAGTTCTCGGAGTGGCTGGCTTTCTCCTATCCTGTCTTCCTTCTCTCTTCAATTTCGGAACCATAAAGACCTTAACAGTTACAGATCCCTTCATCAAACCTCGTGGGGAAAAAAATCTGGGCAATCGCATATGAGCTGCTGGCTTTTCCCGACCTCACTCAGGCTGGCTGAGGTGCGAGTAGGTACTTTGTCACCGAATGAAGGGTAAAATCCGTCGTGAGAAGACCTCGTTAAAAGTGACGTAAAAACCCTGAAGGGGAGGCGGATTTTATCCTGATGTGATAATGTTCGTTCTCGGAACGGCTGGCTTTCTCCTATCCTGTCTTCCTTCTCTCTTCGATTTCGGGAAGATAGGACCATAGCAGTTAAAGTTCCCTCTGTCAAACCTCTTTAAAAAAAATGAATTTTACACCTTTTACATTTATTTTTTCAGAGTTTTGACCTCAGATTTGGATTTTTCCCAACTTTTTACATAGGAATCGACCATTTATTTATAATTTTTACCCATTTGCAACTGCTCCATTGCGATGAAACTTTGCCAACTTATTGCTTAGGTACACTCCCGGGAAACTTTTAGGCTATTTTCCGGTTAGTTTAATTTATGTTAAGCTACCCCAAGTGAGGAAAGAAAATAGAAGGGTGACCAAAGTTTTTTTTTTAACGCGACCGTGTTGTGTGTGCGTGTGCGTGCGTGCTGGCGAAGCAGAATACAACAGCTTGTACCTATTGAAAATTGATGCCAATTAGACTAGTTACCTATTTAGATCATTTTGCTAAAGAAATAGCAAAAGTTGAGTGCGAAGGGCATCCACTCGTTAAATTTGCAGCCAAAACCAAGTGTCAGCCCAAAGCAATCACTCTGGTTAGGGCTGATTCAGAGGCTGACGAAAAACGCCGACCCCGTCTGTACACGGGAAAAGGAGAAGAAGAAGAACTTAGAGTATGGATGTAATTTCAGTAAACTCATCTGTAGCTGAATACCTATCCCGCATGCAAGGCACCCCTCTCCCCCTTTCACTTCATCATTTCCTCAAGTTCTCGGCAGATACAATCAAGCGTGAGGCGGACATAGAATCCTCTCCCCTCTCCTCACAAGACATGGGAGGACTCCTCGAAATCGCTGCAGACCCTCATGAGTTGTTGATAGAGAATGGAGAAGGTGGGGTAAGTTATCTTTATTATATGCCAATAATTAGCTCTGACCCTAAGGCATCATGCACCATATCAAATCAATGCAAATTCTCTGAAGTATGCTACATAGTGTCTCTCTTATACTCTGGTGATGATGTCCCATTGTAAAATAAAAATACAAATAAATATAATTAATTAATACTCTGGTAGTGTTGTTATTGGCCCAGGCTCCTAGATATGATCAGTGAACTTATAAAACAGGGTGTCGTGTGACAAACTTCAAAGGCATGTTCCAGAAACTGCAGAAACACACTCTTAAGTAGGCATTCACAACGGAGAACCAACCATCGACGATAGCCAGGCTAATGATTAAATAAACAAATCAGGCTAATGAATAGAAGCGTCCTCAACGGAGCCTTGACCATAGCTCCGAACATAGTACTGACCCTCGCAGAAAATGAAGAAATTGAGCTGAGTATTTTTCTGTGATGGTCGATGGTTTTTTGGTAACATTCTAAGATTGAAATTTCAAGCGTATCTAAGTAAGCAGGAGGTTTGAACCGCGAAGGTTGTCGTGACCGCGCACAAGTTTCAATCTGTACAATACAGAGGGCCAATGTCGACAATTGCTTTTAGGTTTACTAATTTAACTTGAAATACAAACAACAACTTTATTACAGAAGAGGAAGAAGAAGTACAAGAAAAAACCACCTAAACCAAAAAAACCTCGCCCAGGTCAGGTACACATTGCTACAGCATTGGACGGAACTACTCTGTTCTGCTGTCCAGAATGTAACATGGCTTACCCGGACAAAGATATGTTGGAGCAGCATCTGATCGGGCACAAGATTGAGCGACGCTTCATATGTGACATCTGCGGTGCAGGACTCAAGAGAAAAGAACATTTGGAGAGACATAAACTCGGACACAACCCAGAGCGGCCCTTTGTCTGCTCAATATGTTGTAAAGGTAAGATCCCAACTGAGGTACCAATAGAATTTTACAAACAAACATTGTAAAAATTGTTCCCATTCATACATTGGAAAATGTGGTCAATGTCCAGAATAAATAAATCTTATTAATAAGAGAGGTTTTCTGTTTGTTTGTAAGAGGTTGGCGTCTGAACGGTAACTCGTAGAAACTTGAAATTTTGTACACAGGTTCATATTTTTATGGCGGTGGTTATAGGCTAGGTTAAAATTTCCTAAAGCCAGCCGTTCGCGAGTTGTTCGAAAAATTCGAAATTTTTGGCCGACTTTGGGTCACATTTTGGACTGGAAGTTGACATTTGTCGCGATGACCTATATTTTTTATTTTTTCATCAATCTTGCAATCATATTTCCTATCATAAAACGTTCGGTTTACCGTTTTCTGATGAACCGTTCCGGGGATATTCGCAATTTTATTGGATTTTTAGTCCTCCTTCCTTTATTATTACTAATAATAAAAGGTATAGTGGACGGACTATTGTATTCGCTTCGGTGTCTGTCTGTCTGTCCGTCAGTCTGTCTGTCCCCATAGAAGGACTTATCCAAACCTGGTCGACCTATATATCAAATTAAAGGTCTTTTTACCAGGATCGCGAAAATGGTGGTGCAAATTTTGTCCAGAAAACCTTAAAGCCAAAAAACCAAAAAAACTGGTTTTTGGGGGATTTTTTTCACATTTTCTCACACAAATGAGCTCTGATCATGAAATTTGTCGCGACGACCCTATGTTAAGCTACGCCGATCAAGGCCAATAAATGGATGGGTGACTTAAACATTTTATTGGGAATAAAGGGAGAACGGGCTCTAGTCTTGATTTTAAATCATTACGTGAAAGTAAAATCAAAAAATCAAATCAAGAATGATAATAAACTGAATATTAAACAAATTAGGTAGGTACATAGGTATTCTTTAACCACGATCGAATAAACTACGGGCTACAAAATTCCCGGAGGGACGGACCCAGCTTGTTGGACCTATTTTCCATAAGAAATACACAGGGAGTAGAGACTCCTCGACGACTCGACGCGAAGAGAATCTTTTTCCTCCAGCAGAGTATTGTGTATCTACTCTTCACTCATCACTGAAGTTAAGCAACGTTGAGCGTGGTTGGTAGCTAGATGAGTGACCACCTAGGAAACTTTTTTTTTTAATGCGACTTTGAATTATTTACCGACATAATATATCATTGAAGTTAAGATACGTTGACCATGGTCGGTATTTGGATGGTAGAATATCAGGGAATATTTTTCAGATCCATTCCTCCTTTTCTTCTTTATTTAGTCATTAGGGAGCGCGACCGTATTTTCTCGAAGTGAAAAGCCAATAGGGAGCGCAGAGCGCAACTTTATTCTCTCGAAGAGCGAAACCAAGAGGGAGCGCGCAGCGTGACCATATTCTATCAAAATGAGAAGCCAATAGGGAGCGCGGAGTGTGACCAATCATTAAAAAGTGTCCAAAAATTGAACTTTTTTTTAAATTTTCTAAGTCCAAAATCGACCGCCTACGGCGGCCAATTTTCGACCAAAATTTCTTATCTTTAATACTCCCCGTGTAATGAGGGATCATTAAAAAGTGTCCAAAAATTGAACTTTTTTTTGAAAATTTTTCTAAGTCCGAAATCGACCGCCTATCGACCAAAACATTCCTATCTTAAAATACTCCCCGTGTGATAAGGAATCATATTAAGTATGAAAAAAATTGATTTTTTTTTTTTTTTGAAAACTTTTCAGTTTCTAAGTCCGAAGTTTGAAGCAACATTGACTTTGGTTGATATCTGGATGAGTGCGACCATATTCTATCAAAGTGCGAAGCCAATAGGGAGCGCGTAGCGCGACCGTATTCTCTCAAAGTGAGAAGCCAATAGGGAGCGCGGAGTGCGACCATATTCTATAGAAGTGCGAAGTCAATAGGGAGCGCGTAGCGCGACCATATTCTATCAAAGTGTGCAGCCAACAGGGAGCGCGTATCGCGACCGTATTCTCTTAAAGCGAGAAGATAATGGGGAGCGCGGAGCGCGACCTTATTCTCTCGAAGTGCAAAGCCAACAGGGAGCGCGCAGCGCGACCATATTCTATCAAAGTGCGAAGCCAATAGGGAGCGCGTATCGCGACCATATTCTATAGAAGTGCGAAGCCAATAGGGAGCGCGTAGCGCGACCGTATTCTTTCAAAGTGATAAGCCAATAGGGAGCTCGTAGCGCGACCGTATTCTTTTAAAGCGAGAAGCTATTGGGGAGCGCGCAGCGCGACCGTATTGTTTCAAAGTGTGAAGCTAATGGGGAGCGCGTAGCGCAACCGTATTCTATCAAAGTGCGAAGCCAATAGGGAGCGCGTATCGCGACCTTATTCTTTCAAAGTGAGAAGCCAATGAGGAGTGCATGGCGCGACCGTATTGTTTCAAAGTGTGAAGCTAATGGGGAGTGCATGGCGCGACCGTACCCCCTCAAAGCGAGAAGCCAATAGGCAGCGCGTAGCGCGACCGTACTCTCAAATTGAGAAGCCAATAGGGAGCGCGGAACGCAACCATATTCTATAGAAAGACGAAGTCAATAGGGAGCGCGTAGTGCGACCGTATTACTTCAAAGTGAGAAGTCAATGAGGAGCGCGTAGAGCGACCGTATTGCTTCAAAGTGTGAAGCTAATGGGGGGCGCGTAGCGCGACCGTATTCTCTTAAAGTGAAAAGCCGATGGGGAGCGCGTAGCGTGACCATATTCTATAGAAGTGCGAAGTCAATAGGGAGCGCGTAGCGCGACCGTATTCTTTCAAAGTGAGAAGCCAATGAGGAGCGCGACCGTTTTTTCTAAAAGGTGTAAAGCCAATAGGGACAGCAGAGCGCGACCTTATTCTCTCGAAGTGCGAAGCCAACAGGGAGCGCGCAGCGTGACCATATTCTATCAAAGTGCGAAGCCAATAGGGTGCGCGTAGAAATGCGAAATCAATAGGGAGCGCGTAGCGCGACTGTTTTTTTTTTTAAATAGGTTCCTTTTCAGCTTGGTGAGGACTACTCAGTCCTGGGTATAAGTTTTATTTTATACAATATTTCTGTATTTCTGATCTATTCTGTTACATTGGTTTCTTCATTGGAACCTCATTTGCTACGCTTTTGGTTTGGTCAACTATGGTCAAGACAGGCCCTCGAATGGGTTAAACTCCCATTGCCCTTGGGGTGAAAGCAAGTGCTCTCCGGTTATTTTATTTCAGCTTCCTTGGACAGTTATCCGGCTATTTTCAAACCAAGGTACAGCTATAGTTTTTTTATTATTATTATTATTATTATTATCGTCAAATTCCTCTTGTTTTGGTTAATTTTTTTTTTTTTTTTTTTTTTTTTTTTTTTTTTTTTTTTTTTTTTTTTTTTTCTTATGATTTCCCAATTTTTTATTTACTAGGTGTTGTTCAATATTAGTCGATCTTTTCTACCAAAGGATATGTAGGTAATTTAATAATGATTTTTTTGTGTGTGTTTTCAGTCGTTGGAGGTGACTGTATCTCAAGTTGGTAGCAGTGACCCCCCTACCACTATTGTCGTACCTGTACATTCTTTGGATGAGGATGATTCCAATGAACAGAAACCCCTCATTATACCTGGCACCAATACTCTCATAGTTCCCCCCACTTCCACTAGTATACAGCAGGTATGTAATAATAGAAGATTCTTTAGTCATGGTAAGATCATACTGATGGACCAGGGACGAATTATTAGCCTGGGGTTTCATTTAGTCATGGTAAGATCATAACAAATGGACCAGGGACGAATTATTTATTATTAGCTTCGGTCTCTGGGTGAGATCCTCAGTGACTCCCAGGGCGATTTGTTTGGGTTAGACACCGCGCCATTAAAAATAAAGGATTGAGAGGGTAGTGGCTAAATTAGAACAACTATATTCATAGTACCTATCACAGTAAAGTTAACGTTTATTTTTAACCAACTTTATATTGAATGAACGTTTCTTAAATGAACTAAATGTACGGAAACGCTCGGGCTATGGAGAGTCGGTGAGTTATGAAAGGTTACCTAGTTGCGGACAGTACGTTATGCGATGGTTGGTGAATCGGTGAGTTGTGAAAGGTTACCTAGTTGCGGACGGTACGTTATGCGATGGTTGGTGAATCGGTGAGTTGTGAAAGGTTACGTAATTGCGGACAGTATGTTATGCGATGGTTGCTGAATCGGTGAGTTGTGAAAGGTTACGTAATTGCGGACAGTATGTTATGCGATGATTGGGGAATCGGTGAGTTGTGAAAGGTTACCTAGTTGCGGACGGTACGTTATGCGATGGTTGGTGAATCGGTGAGTTGTGAAAGGTTACGTAATTGCGGACAGTATGTTATGCGATGGTTGCTGAATCGGTGAGTTGTGAAAGGTTACGTAATTGCGGACAGTATGTTATGCGATG